>NW_021522707.1:0-1159 GCF_001605985.2 Dendrobium catenatum | reverse complement strand
CCTGAAATGTTAGTATACACAAGAGCAAATACAATTATTCCAAAATTGTTAGGAGATACCTACATATTTGAACAATAATGTTTGAAATCATCAAAACTTTATAAGTTGCCAAAAATGTAATGCATGCAAATAGCAACTATCTTAACAGAAGCTGGCATAAGGCTTCCTTGGCTACTATTCTAAATTCAAGACAAAACTTGTGCTCAATCCAGGCATTCTAATGGATATAAGCCACACTTCAGCTCAAATTATTGGGTCAGCAAGCCCATCAATAACCTCTTTAACAACTCACTAATAGAGAAGGAAGCTCCATCCTAAATGGTTTTTTTGGGACATCAAGGTCAATTAAGGCAAACTCACGCACACATCGTAGACACATGACTTGAACCCAAGATATCTTAGTTAGTGGCCTAAGCTCCCAATCAATAGACCAAGGTGAGCTGCGTTCCATCCTAAATGTACATGGGCATACCAATGGATATAAGCCATTCTTCAAATAAATTGTTTAGACAACCATAAACCAAAAAGCGATAGAGAAGCAAGCTAAATAAACTCTGATATAATTATAAGATGAAATCTGGTGAAATAAACTTTAATATGCCTCATGAAGAATGAAATCCTAAATTAGAAGTTGAGAGTTTGTGGCATTGTCTTTGCGAACAGAATTCTTGTGACTTTACCAGAGTCTACATCTCTTTTCATCAATGGATGTGTTACTTAAAGAGACAAGTATTGATACTCAATGTTACTTTTAAAATTTAGTGAATGTTGATTTCATAGTAATTTAGTATTAAAGATATGAAAATTAACGTGGTTTCAAATCTTCATTTATTTGGGTTTGTATAAAATTAACTAGATAAATCATCAAAACACTCACATGAATGATTCAAATTAAAAAGTGAAGTAGGGTAACAATAACCTACCATGAGCTAAACAAGTCTCTCAACTGGCCCATTGGGCAAAATATGCTTTATGATCTCCAAATAAAACTTTCTCTCTCTAGTATGCTACCTTGAAATGAGAAAATAAAATAATTTAAATGATTTTTTATGTTCATAAACCTAGCGCTGTAGTGTTATCTTGCCTAGCCCAACAATGCTCAATCCCAATAACGTAGTGCCTCCTAAATAGAAAATACAACACCATAACCTTGCAATGC
>NW_021522706.1:0-629 GCF_001605985.2 Dendrobium catenatum | reverse complement strand
TGCCTCCTGGTTGTAATATTTCATTAGCACTTACACATATATTCCCACATTCATTTTAGAAGGTTTATCATCATCGCTTATTCTCTTCATATTTAAAATAAAAAATATATAAAATAATGAATTCTGAGAGCAGCTTTCAGCCTTTCACCGATTATGCAAAACATCAAATAACAAACCAGTAGGATATGTGAATGCAACCAAATAGCCAATTAGGCATCAACCATGAAGGAGACTGATCCAAATTCAGCAAAACAGGGAAAACAACATGTGTCACAAATATTGGTAGGTTTGATATAAAACCCAAAATAGCAGCATTGATCCAAAATCCAAAACAGCAAGTTTTATGAAATTAGAAAGAACATCTATGTTCCAAAGTCCAAACTCCAAAACAGCAGCCGGATGACTGCATGAGATTACAGAAACTCCAAAACCAACAGGAAACTCCAAATGGACCAAATCATTAATCACCTCTAAGGAAATACTTACAACTCATAAGTCACAAGCAGCTTTAGCATTTAGTAAATATAACAGATTAATTAAAATTGATTTAGCCATATAACTAGTATGTTCATGAAATAAGAAGAGTGCAGGTCCATAGTTCATGAAATAGGAAGAGTGCAGGCCACATA
>NW_021522705.1:0-293 GCF_001605985.2 Dendrobium catenatum | reverse complement strand
AAATCACCTGGAACAAAACTGGGCAAATTCTGGAGCAGATTCTCAACTGATCGTCCTGGACGATCCTGGAGCAGATTTTCGATATTACATAAACCTTGCTGAATACCCTTCCAAAGTCTGAAAGTAAACCGTCCATCTCGATCAGAAACAATCACCTTAGGCACACCGTGTAATCTGACAATCTCTTTCATATATATCTGTGCCAAGCGATCCACCGGATCGGTCTATCTGATCGGAAGAAAATGGGCGGACTTCGTCAGTCGATCTACAACCACCCAAATGACGTCGTGCCC
>NW_021522704.1:0-341 GCF_001605985.2 Dendrobium catenatum | reverse complement strand
CAGATCAAAATGAGCTATGTACTTGTTTGTTTTAAGGTTTTGTTCTTCAATATCATTTGCCATATACTATCATGACAACATCGAAGGATATCATGAAGTCATCTCCTCCTGATAGTTGTAAGTTTGTAGTTCTTACAAATTGAGTCATCCTTAGACGTTTTGCTTATTTTGGTATGTTACCTGCCAAATACTAAGCTATTACTTTTGAGATTATACGTTTTTTAGTTATTTAAACTGATTTATATGTATTTTTTCCTTTTGATTGAAAAAGAAATCATTTTTACTTGATTTGCTTATTTCCTTGGTACATGTCTTGATTTTTAGTTTCATTGAAGAGCTTG
>NW_021522703.1:0-539 GCF_001605985.2 Dendrobium catenatum | reverse complement strand
TACGTCGGTAACAAACGGCGCCTGCAACGGCGCATGCTGCGACGAAAATTTTACGATGTCTTTTACGGTGCATATGGCACTGGAAATTTTTTGACTTTCGCTGTGCTGGGAGGTATGTCGGACAAAACTAGCATTTTAGTAGTCCCGGCGCACATTACGGTGGAAAAATAGCCGACGCAATTATCGGCGGATCATGCATCGGGCTTTTTAAACTCAACAACTTAGTACTGGCGCAGACGGCGCCGAAAAGGTTTCCGACATCTTGGATGCTGGAAAATCCACTGCCGAAAGCCCTATTTTCGAACCCGAGGCGCTTTGGTCGCTCATTTCTTTCGTGGCTTTCTCTCACATCGCCGTTGTTTTGCTCATCTCCCTCCATTGCTGTTCGTAGATCAAGGTCGCCAACAGTCACCGGACGTCACCGACAGTCATCACACGTCGCAGACGATCATAACACTCCGCCAGCGAGAGTTCCAGTTTCAACCGCTAGTATTCGCGGTCCGCCTCCCGTCGTTTACCCGTTGATTGTAAGGTTTTTT
>NW_021522702.1:0-1041 GCF_001605985.2 Dendrobium catenatum | reverse complement strand
TTTGGGCTATAAATAGGTAGCCAATGTCATGTAATAGAGGAAAAATTGAGATGAATAATATTTGAGTAGTTTTTACACTGCTTTTGGGTTTCTGTATCCTGAAGTGTTTCAGGTGGTGATCCCTCCCCCAAGAAGGAGTTCTTGGTCCCGTCACCGGATCCTCGACGTGGATTCGTCGAGACCCCTACCTGGCCAGTGTCATTTAGCATCATTATGAATCCATCACCAAAAGTCTAAAAAGAATAATTCAATAGGCGAAAAGCTGCTAACCCAATAATTTGCAACATCAATAAATACAGAAGCTACCTAACGTATGACGAAATGTTTTGCACCAGATTACAGCTTCAGTAGTAATAATGTCAACTCAGAGCTTCCACAGAAATGGTGCATTAATGCCTATCTTGGAGTTTTTATTGTGCTATCCTATGTTAAGTAAATTTGCAAAAATGTTGGAAATGGCATGCAAGATAGAATTGCATTTTTATATTAGTGCACAATGTTCTCAAACGCAAAGATCACCTAGGACTTCAAGACCGATCTTCGATTTGTTTCAGGTGGTGAGAACAAGCGCTCAGGAATAATTCTTGAGAGCAAGTGAAGAAATAGAAGGCAAGACCGGATCTGTGCGAGAGTCGCCCGCGAGCTGGAGCGGAGAGCGCCTGAGCAAGAAGATGACGATGACGGAAGCCACAATCCTAAGGAGAATTAGTGCAGCTCTTTTCTAATCAAGCACATCAAAACTCCTGCTCTTGAGAGGAGATTTGATTTGCCGCAGAAGTACAAGGCATTCATTAGCCTGGGTGGACTTCACGTGGCTAGTAACGAACGAAGAGAAGGGTGATTGCGGCATCGGTGCCGAGAAGAGGGATTAGCTTTTATTTCTCATTTTTTTGATAATTGCTCTCTGATTCTTCTCCGTGGCCGTCGAGTTCGCATCTGTTTCGACTCGCATCTGTTTCGACGCCAGTAGTTCGCTTCCGTCTCGACGTCATTAGTTTATATGGATGGAGAACTGGGCGTGGGAGACAGAAGAAAGAGTCG
>NW_021522701.1:0-305 GCF_001605985.2 Dendrobium catenatum | reverse complement strand
CATGTTTCACAAAACAAACAAATAATTTAATTTATTTATACAAAAAAATTATACCAAGTGCCTTACTACCTTATGAGGTAAAGAGATAGAATGATTTTAAACATGCTTCTTCTTACAATAAGAGTCACAGAAGAACAAATAAATTTTTGTAGATTTCATAAGAAACTATTGGACAAGTTAAAAATTTTGCATACATGCATGAGAGAAAGTTAGAGATGGATATACATGATGATGGTTTGATTGCCCTTCCCGGTGAGGATAAATGAAAATTTTTTTCAAGTTTACACTTTAGTTAGATATGAGGC
>NW_021522700.1:0-235 GCF_001605985.2 Dendrobium catenatum | reverse complement strand
AAACACACAATGCAATCAATCACATGTCAATATGCATAATCAAATGTCAATCAATCAATCGGTTAGTCAAATCAATCTTACCAGTAGAACTTTTTGGTCGTTGTTGATCTGCATGATGCTGTAGACTGTAAACACGTGGCACCACTGGAGGAAGTGCAGGAGGTCGTGGCGCAACTGTCTCTCTCTGATCTCTGACAACTCTATCATCCATCCGGTTCCCTGATCTCTCACTGTA
>NW_021522699.1:0-1239 GCF_001605985.2 Dendrobium catenatum | reverse complement strand
TTTATTTTGACAAACACATTATATCATAAGACTTCAGTTAGTATCTTGCTAATATGATTGTTTTGATGAATGTATAATAACAAAAGTTAACGGAAAGGAAAGAGACTCTTATGATGATTTTGGAGCTATTTAGCCATAAAATCAATTTGTAACCTCTGACAATTTGTTTATACAACAATTCATGTTAAAAGTAATGATAATTCCTATTTCAGTTCCATGTTTGTAAATTTTCTCCTAGCATGCAAACTCTACATATGTTTGGTATTTAATGAAAGATTTGAAGATCACTCCAGGTATCTATTTAGCCATTAATTCTCTTGTTAATTAAAGAGTTTGGTTCTAATAGATGGATGCAACAAATTTATTTAATATGACTTTATTCGTTCTAGAACAACAAATAGTAAGTATATAGTTATGTCTCAAGTCTGCATTCTTGGTTGTTATATGAAGTTGAACGAAAGCTTTCTAAAATTTGTTTTTTTTTTTTTGTATTTTGGCTAACCATTGTTGAAGTTCGTACACGTCAGAATATTTATTTACTATTCGTGGATTTACACAATCATGATGTTTTAAGGTTCTATTTTATAGACCGAGCACAATGATGTGAATTTTTGTTGTGAGGTTATTGATATACTTTTGATATATGTAGTATTTTGTATCATTTGTGGAAATAATTACATATTCATTTACGAACTAAGATTATTTAGAATATAAACTCACTTTTCCTACGATCCCGATAAGTGATGTGGAGTATAAGTAGAAGCTTAGGCATTAGATTTCTTTAGTCTATGTCTTTTCCATTCACATCATACTTTTTCATAAACATTAGATTTCTTTAGGCATTAGATTTCACGCCATACGATTTGCCTTTTATTGTGGAACCATTATGAGGATGCACAACAATGCAACTCCCCTATCTAGTTGGCTTTTAACTAGATATAGTTCTCCCTGGAAAGATGTCATCACCATAATACTGCCTTTTGAAAGTCTATTTGCAACACTGCTTCTTTAGTCAAACACAAACTTAAGTCTAATATTAATTTGAATAGCCCGATTTTCATTCTCTGGGACCATTGGTGCTCAGATGAAATTAATTATTACTACCAAATTCCCTGAGTTATTAGGTAGTCAAATATGCAATAATAATTCATCTCTTGGGGAGTGGATGAATCATCAAAATTGGGTGTTGCCAGAATCACTTAATCAGCACATTAGAGAATTTATTCATGCTATTACCAT
>NW_021522698.1:0-437 GCF_001605985.2 Dendrobium catenatum | reverse complement strand
AGAAGCCCTTACAAACTCTCTTCCACCAACTCGGTGCGGAAGAGAATTGTCTCCTTTTACACTCTCCAACAAATGGCAATGTAACATCACATCCTTTTCACCATATTGGTGAAGGTAGAGAATCATAGCCTTTACACTCTTCAAGTGATGGAAGCATACCTTAACATCCTTTTTGACCCTCCTAGTGAAGGCAGTGAACCTTAATCTAATCTTAAAGATCTTCTCTCAAGAACCTCCAAAGAAGTTGGGTAAAAACTTGAAGAAGACAAAGAGTTCCACAATTTGTGTAACCTTGTGAATCCCTCACAACTCCCCTTCACTAGATCTCTCACTCTTCGCTCATAAAATTTATCCTAAATACACTCTCAATGGTCCCTTTCAATAGAAATTCAAAGCAAATGATAATTAGACAGTTTTAGGACTCTTTATATAGAAAA
>NW_021522697.1:0-265 GCF_001605985.2 Dendrobium catenatum | reverse complement strand
ATACAGTGTAGAAATAATAGTATCAATCAATGTCAATAAATCCATAGTATCCATATCCATACAGTATCTATAACAGAAGCAATGCGCAGTGACAAAATATAAATATCAATGAAATCGTATGATAACAGTAAGTCTGTAAATCCGTCAGTAAATCTATTCAGTAATAAATCGATTCAATACAATAAATCCGTCGATATCAATCATGCGTAGGGTAATCAATCAGAAATTAATAGATCAATTCATTCATATCAGGAAATCCATACCA
>NW_021522696.1:0-1089 GCF_001605985.2 Dendrobium catenatum | reverse complement strand
ATCTTCGACAATAATCTCCTCTCTGCCATCTTCTCTATGGTATCTCAATCCATCCTGCCATATATCATCACGTCCACCACCGCCAACGGGGCTTGGACCATTCTTGAACGGCGACTTCAACCAGCTAGTGGCTCCCGTGTGATCCAACTCAAAAATGAGTTATATCGAACACAAATGAAAGATCTCACGGTCCAACAATACCTCAATCGAATCAAAACCATCGTGGACAACATCTCCGCGTCCGGCTCCAAGATCGAATCCAAAGATGTAATGCTTCATATCCTCAACGGTCTGCCTCCGACTTACAACTCCTTCAAATCAACCATCCGTAACTCCCTTCTACCCATCGATCTAGACACGTTCTACGCTCTTCTTTGCAACAAAGAGATACATCTCCAACAAGAACACATTCAAAAACAGATCGGCAATGTCAATCCCACCGCCCTCTACGCCGCACCCTCTAACTCCTCTCGCAACTATAGCAACAATAAAAGGCGCTTCAACAAACCCAAGAATCAACCTCCCGCTCAACCGGCATCGACTCCTCCGCCCGCTTCCTACGCTCAGCAACAATCGGCATGGCCTATCTGCCATATATGTGGCAAACTCGGCCACATCGCTCTCAACTGTTGGCACCGCAACAATCCCAAATATGCCCCCACCGACACAAGGCAACCACGGGCTCTCTTCGCCAATCCCACTGCCCCAGTCAGTCAAGACTGGATTCTTGACTCCGGTGCATCCACTCACCTGACACCGGACGCCAATCACCTCTACTACCCGCCAGCTTATCAAGGTTCAAACACAGTCTCGACTGCCAACGGTAATTCCCTTCCAATCACCAATGCCGGTCAAGGACTTCTCCCTTTGCCGGACAAGGCCCGTAAGTTAAAACTCAACAATTTACTTCATGTACCTTCACTTACCCACAATCTCTTATACGTGTCTAAGCTCACTTCAGATAATTTTGTCTCTATTTCTTACAATGCTAACGGTTTTGTCATCAAGGAATCATGGGACCATCGTCCTCTGCTTCATGGGCAACTTCGTAGCGGACTCTACCACATCAGCATCCCTTCGGACAGCAGG
>NW_021522695.1:0-2863 GCF_001605985.2 Dendrobium catenatum | reverse complement strand
CCTTTTCTTTATTATTTTTAGCCATTTTAGGTGGTAGAACCTTACCTGAATGCAACTGTATCTCTCGTATTGAGTCAAACTCAATAGAGGACTCATTTGGTTCAGGTGACATGGCTTGTGTTGGTTCAACCAACGGTGATTGAGGAGTGTTCTCGGATTCATCTTCAGAATCCATGTAACAACCTCCCCCAGGAATGACAAACACGGGCTCTTCCTCACACTCAAACTCTTCTCCAAAAGAAATACCATCGTTATTATTTTCAGAAATAAATAAAACACGAGAAGAATGAGTGCTAGAAAAAGTAAAATTAGAAGGAGCAAAAGACCAAAAGTAGTCAGAATCGTTATCTTCCATTAATTCATCATCAGTTGAAGGGAGAACAAAATCCTTCAGCGTAAGTGCTGGAAGAGATCCTGTCTTCCCCTCAGAAGTTACAACAAATTTTTCTCTTTCATACATCTTTCTAATACAAGGGGAAGTAGAAGAAATGTGCTCAGTAGGCACTACAACAATAGAAGAAAAAGAAACTGGCGAAGAAACTGGGCTGGCAACTGTCAACTTGGCCTGTGGGGGCCTCCTCTCAACTGCCTCTGAACTCTGAACTGCCCGTCTGATCATACCCCTTGTCTTGCGAGAGAGTGCAAGCTGCCACTCCTCCCCAGAACTAAGAGGTGCTCTACTGTCACTGCTCTGAACACCACACTGACTGTCACACTGACTGGAGCTAGTAACCATCTGAACTATCTGAGCAACCTTGCCCCGAGGATGTACCAAATCACTGTCCTGCAAGTGAATCTCACCACTAGCCATAAGGATTTCCACCCTATCTTTGAACACATAGCAATCTTCAATCACATGGCCAATATGCTTATGAAATGGACAGTACAAGGGATGCTCTGTTTGCCCTTCCTCTTCCACTCTTTTGTTGGATGGAAATGTCAAAATATTTTTCTTGACCAAAAATTTGAAAATCTTCTTTACACTCTCCCTTTTAAAGGGATACTCCTTGCTAAGCTTCTCTTGTAAATACTATTGATTTTCTGGAGTTTTATAAGAGGACCTAGGCTGTTGACCCTGTGGTCGTGGCTGAAACTGACCAGGAGACTGTACTGGTGGTGGTAACTGAGGTCGGGGCTGAAACTGAGGTCGTGGTGGTGGTGGACGCTGTGGTACTGAACTAACCATGGGCCTCTTGCCCCTATCATGAGCATCAGAAGTACTATGCACTTCTCCCTTCCTAGGAGGTGGTGCCCCGAAAAACTCCAAACGCTGAGGTCTACGGATGGGTTGACTCTCAGCCTTAGGAGGGACTGCACTGGGTATGCTGTCCTGCAGGCTAGTGACTTTGGTTAACAACTTCTGAAAGGTTCGAATGCTAAAACCCTTCAGGTACGGAGCGATAGGACCATCAATATTCTTCAACAGAATCTCAACTGCATGCTG
This sequence comes from Dendrobium catenatum, assembly GCF_001605985.2. Classification (NCBI taxonomy): domain Eukaryota; kingdom Viridiplantae; phylum Streptophyta; class Magnoliopsida; order Asparagales; family Orchidaceae; genus Dendrobium; species Dendrobium catenatum. The sequence goes on along the minus strand of NW_021522695.1, from coordinate 1,419 downwards.
CTCTTGCAATTGAGGTTCACACTGAAGACTAAGGTTTCTCCACCTAACTATATAGTTAAGTAGAGATTCGTGAGGGCGCTGCCGCTGTCTGGTCACTACCAACTCACCAACAGTCACTCTATGCTCTGTACTAATGAACCTCTGCACAAATAACTGCTCCATCTCAGCAAAGTGCGAACTGAATCGTTAGGGAGATCGGCATACCACTCAAATGCCACTCCCCCTAAGCTACTGACAAACAGTCTCAACATCAAAGCATCATTTCCTCCAATGTTACAACATATGGCCCGATACTGAGCCACATGTTATTTTGGGTTTCCAAACCCATCAAAAACTCAAAAACGGGGAGGAACAAAACCAGCGGGGTAAGGCTCCCGCTCGTACTCTACTGGGTAGGGACGACCTCTACTAATAGAATCTCCAGACTTTCTAGAAGCGATAGCCTGATCAACTCTCTGTACAATCATGTCCTGAATCTGAACTGGTGACAACTCTACTAACTGACTCTAGACTGGCACACTCAAGGGTATTGCTGGGGGAGACATCGGAACTGTCCTCTGAACTCTATCAACTCTAACAGGCTCTGGGGCTGGCGACTGTGGTGCTACTGGCTCGTCTCTGGATGCAGTAGGAGTAACTACATCCATGACATGGGGTGTAGCCCCCAACGCCGTCAACTGGGCGGTCATCGTCGCCATGGCTCTGACCATCTCCGCCATCTGAGTCTGCAATTGTAAGACTGTAACATCCGTATCTACCGAACGGGGAGGTCCACCCTGTGCTGAGGTGGAAGGTACATCGGCCTCCCCTTGTTCCTCCAAATCATCGTACTGCTCATGCTGCTCATCTAACGTCCCTCGTCTCGTGACAACACAAACACGATGAACGGGGATGTCTTCGTCTGACTCCTCTGTAAGCAAGTCATCATCGGAGAGGGTCTGACAAAGGGCATCTATGTACGGACCCATAGGAAAAGAAATCCTAAGGGGACTAGAAGCAGCAACTGGCTCCACTCGAGCCGGGGCACTACTATCAACATCTACTACATCAACATCCATCTGAACTACTGCCGGCACTGAAGGAGTTGTGTCAACTCGACAGATCGTCCCAACTGTCTACTCCGTCTCGACAGGCTCATCCACCTGCCGACGTCTCCAAACCCATCTACTACGATGGGACCTGGTAGGAACATCTAACTGAGTGGAGGGGGCAACAACAACTGAATCAAGCTGGGGTCGGACAAGCTCTAACTGTGGGCGACGCCCATGACGGAGAGGGCGTCGTCCAACAGCAGGGGCACCTGCCTGAGGTCTATCAGTGGGAACAACTCTAGTCTGCTGTCGTGGTGGCTGTCCTCTCTGCCACCAGTAACTCTGTCTAACTGATTACCGCTGCAACTGGGCATGCACCTGAGAGATC
>NW_021522694.1:0-232 GCF_001605985.2 Dendrobium catenatum | reverse complement strand
ACCCCTATATATCCTAAAACTCCGAGAACCCGCCTTCGACGATTGTAACGCTACAAAACGACCACGTATACACACTTTTCTTAGCTTGGTGGGAGGAAGTTCGTTGCGGTGCTCTCGACAAATCGGGTGATCATCTAAAATCCTTTATTCGACGTTCGTGGCACACCGAAAAATCGCCTATACACATTTTTCTTGGCGTGGTGGGATGAGAATCCGGTGCGATGCGTACGAC
>NW_021522693.1:0-321 GCF_001605985.2 Dendrobium catenatum | reverse complement strand
GTGGGTGGTACGCCGTACTTCTCTTTAGCACTGTCCCGTGCAGTCTGAATAATTCCTTCCAGAAAAGGCTGAGAAACACCTTATCTCTGTCTGAGACTATCGCTTCTGGTACCCCGTGTAGTCTGACTATCTCCCTGATGAAAACTGACGCTATTGTCACCGCGGTATATGGGTGGCGTAGAGGAATAAAATGAGCATATTTGCTCAATCTATCCACTACCACCAAAACACTATGAATCCCTCAGAGCGGGGTAGCCCATCAATGAAGTCCATAGATATCTCTTCCAGACTCGTCCTGGTAAAGCCAAAGGCTGCAGTAAC
>NW_021522692.1:0-338 GCF_001605985.2 Dendrobium catenatum | reverse complement strand
TCCAGACTGATCGTCCAGGACGATCGCACTTCATCCCGGGACGATCTGGCTCTAGACAAGTGTCGTTCAGACGAGATTTAATTATCGTCCCCGGCGACCGGTCCTCTGGAAAATTTTCGTCCAGACGATCCATGCAGACAGAACTATTTTCCTTGAACAACCTGTACCGATTGTCCCGGACGATCCAACTTTGTCCGAACGAACCTGGAGCAAAAACTGATGTTACAATCTCCCCAACTTCAAAAAAAATGTCGTCCTCGACATGGCCAATCCAAAACTCAGTCAAAACAGATACGGATACGACTGCCTCATGTCCGACTCCTTCTCCCAAGTGGCTT
>NW_021522691.1:0-204 GCF_001605985.2 Dendrobium catenatum | reverse complement strand
ATTTAAAAATAAGAAATTAAAAGTTTTTGGTAAAGAGCAAGGGATAGATCATAACTTTTTAGCTCTTAAAACCCCTAAATAGAATAAAGTTATTGAAAGAAAAAAACAAAACTTTTATAGAAGCTGCTAGAGCCATGTTGGCTGAATATTCACTTCCTAAATATTTTTGAGCTAAAGTGGTTAATATAGATTGCTATATTCTGA
>NW_021522690.1:0-274 GCF_001605985.2 Dendrobium catenatum | reverse complement strand
GAACAAAGTAAGCCATTCCGAAGAAAGGAAAAGGCTGAAATGTGTGAAGTAAGCAAAAAAAAAAGCAAAGAAACAAAAAAGAACATACGATGGATTGCAGAGTGAAGTATTGGTACCTAGGTTTACCATACTATTGAGTGCAGAGTCAACAAGAAGAAAGATGGCATTTAGCGAGTACAAGCAGGCCATTATCTGTGGACTATTGTTATCATGTTAAATAAATCTTATAAAAAGACTTCACATTCTCGATTTCCATAATTAAATGAGCTCACGT
>NW_021522689.1:0-240 GCF_001605985.2 Dendrobium catenatum | reverse complement strand
AGCTGTCACCCGTCGTGTGCATTTGCCGGCACAACGATATGTTGCTGAAAATCCTTGTGGGAGGATTTCTGTGTTCAAAAGGCTATCACAGCCTGAAGCCCTGACCACCAGGAGAATTGTGAAGAATCTCCGTGGTGACTACAAACACCACACCACTGTCGACCAGGTTATCTGCACCTGGGAAATACGATGCTGAAGCCTCTTCATCTGGAGGAAGGCCTACAAGGAGGCAGAGAAGAA
>NW_021522688.1:0-954 GCF_001605985.2 Dendrobium catenatum | reverse complement strand
TGAACCATATGTTCGGGGATCCGTCGCCGAAAGGTCTCGGTGGAAGGGCAAACAAGTCTGGAGGCCAAAGCCTCGAAAGGAAAAGATCTTTGAAGAAAATGATAGATCAAGCGTGACATTCGGAGCAGCCTCCCGGAGATCCGCCCCTACCAACAAAACTCGTCAGAGATGGGTCCAAAAGAAGGCCCATAACGACGACAATTATGGTGATGGTTGACATCCTGGAGAGTCTTCTAGGAGATCCCGTCATTCTCCTACTTCAAGCAAATAAGAACTTCATTTCGATCGCAGTCCGCGGATCGAAGAAGTAATCATTCCAAGTCAAGAGCTTGAAATTCAGTGGCGCCGTCGCTCAGAAATTCAGGTGCAAAAAGATGAAGAAGACAATGATGACACTATGGAGATCGAGGTGGTTCGTATGGTCAGTCACACTGATGTTGAAGAGGAAGATGATGGTGATGAAGAAGACCAACAATCACAGCCGCGTGTACGTACTTATCGACGTCGCCACAGGGCTAGATCCATTGCCAGCCGAAGTGCTCGCTCCGCAGAAGAAGGAGATGAGGAAGAAGAAGAGGTCGGAGAAAACCCCTTCGGTGGTGAAGACATCACACTCGCTGAAATGAGAAATCAAATGAGGCGACAGATGAAAAGACAGAGAAATCTCTCAGTTAAATGATAAAATGACTGAGATGATGACTCAGATGACAGCTATAATGGAAATGATGCAGAAGACCACTTCTGTGGGTCCTGTACCAGTTCAGCCCGTCAACCAAGCTGCTAATCCTCAAAATCTCCAAGCGCCCCAAGCCTCAGGAGTGAAAGGTGTACTTGAAGGTGGCGATAAAAATGATGATCCAACCCGCCAGCGTATCCCACAAAATGTGGTAAGCGCCTCTGAACCCGTAACTGCATCGCAGTTGGAAGGCTTGATTAGTGAGAAGATCAAGGCCA
>NW_021522687.1:0-1108 GCF_001605985.2 Dendrobium catenatum | reverse complement strand
TTGTTCATAGTGATGGTGAAATAGATGGAGATATTATCTCACGTTTTAGTACACGTTTTAGATATCTTGGATCTATTGTTCATACTAAGAAAAATGATATTTACTCTTTTGTGTTCTTACTTATAAAGCTTGCTTTGATATTATCAATTGCTACAATAAAATTTGAATGAGCATTATCAGCTATGAAAATTGTGAAGAGTCGTTTGTGCAATCGTATTAGACTCTTAGATAAATGATTGTTTAATTACTTATATTGAAAAAAATATTTTTAATAATGTTGACATTGAAGTGATTGTACAATGATTTCTAAGTATGAAGATTCGTAGAGAAAAACTATAGGTGTAATGTAGGAAAAATATGATGTGATTTTAATTGTAAGTTTTTTTATTATATAATTTATCTTTTTATATAACAAGTTTAAAAAAAAAATTAAAATCGTCATTGTCAGTCCCAAGCTCAAATGAAAAAAGTTAGATTTTTTTGTATTGATAATTTGTGCCCCCAACAAAAAAATTCCTGGCTCCGCCCCTGGTTCTTTCGGTTCATTGTCCGGTCCGGTTTTCACAACCTTGGTAATTCCAGGTTAACAAAGAAGAACATAGAGCAAGGCTTGTCTCAACACAATGCCATGAGCTTGAATTCAATCATTTCTCTTAAATACAAAATACTTAGTGTAGAGCATAAAACCATGCCATTACTCCGCCAAACGTCTGAATTTTTTTTTAAGTTTCATCCAAAGTGCTTCTGATACCTCAAACTTTTGCAAAACCTAGGCATTCCTAGAATGTAATAGCATTATAACAGGGCAAAGGGCAATATGATGAGTGCACCTTACGACCTAAAGAGTGTACACCTAAAGCAAGTTGAGTTACATTAGTCCATTGTGGGCTCCGAAAATTCGGCCCCGGCCTCCACTCGCTTTTCATTTCTGCCTGTAGGGCCTTAGCTTCAAGAACACCTTCTCCCCTATGATGCACAGACACGGAGACACGAACACGACACGACACGGACACGGGACACGACAATTTTTAAAAATATAGGACGGGTGCGGCGTGGACACGGCATAATAATTTTTTTAATATAATATATAGAAATTAAGGTGACATTA
>NW_021522686.1:0-339 GCF_001605985.2 Dendrobium catenatum | reverse complement strand
TTGTTCATATTTAAAAGATTCATTTTCAAGAAATTTAAAATTTGATTTGCTTGCTACTATCGGGACCTTTCAGTGATGGATTTTTAGACCAGAGGACCAAATGTCACATCCTGATGTTCACTGTACATAGCTCAATATCATCATCATTTTTGCTGCTACTATAGCATATAAGTGACTAGCAAAAGATGGAAAGAGAAATCAGACCCCAGTGGAGTCGCCAGAAATCCGTGGGCTCCAAAAATTCGGCCCCGGCCTCCCCGCCACGTGATTTCTTTTATTCTTCAGCGAGGGAGTTTTAACAAAATAAGTTCCGAGGTAAATTTTGGAAGGTAGATGGGT
>NW_021522685.1:0-347 GCF_001605985.2 Dendrobium catenatum | reverse complement strand
AATTTTATAAATATTTTTTTTTTCATTAATAATTGCAGCCATAAATTTTTTTCATATAAAAATCATAATTATAAGAAGAGAAATAGAAGAGTAAGGATGATAAATTATAATTCTATTTGAATTAAAAAGTAATAATAATAATATAAAAAATAATTATATTTTTATTTTTTACGAAGTGGGGCCGATATTTACAATTAGCAACAAGCATAAATATTAAAAAAAAAAATAGCAACAAATATTTATCCACTATGTGGGGCTGCTTAGCTTTCAATCAATTAAAAACATTTTTTTTTCAAATACATTAAATTTAAAATGAAAAAAAAATGCCCAACTTAGCCTAATTTAAT
>NW_021522684.1:0-334 GCF_001605985.2 Dendrobium catenatum | reverse complement strand
CAAAATTCAAATGTCATGAAATTTGGATTGAAAAGGGGCTTAATTTGGGGAGTTAATGGGGGAAAGAGAGGTTATTAAGCAATTAGGAAATAACTCCTAATTTACCCACCTAGGGGCTGGCGGCATGCATGGTCAAAGAGGGATTTAGTGAGAGAAAATAAAAGCTTCCTAATTTAAATGCATAAGATTGGAAAGATTTGCTTCAATCCTTTCTTAATTAAAATTTAATTAGGCATGAATTCAAAAAGTCTCCTAAAATAGGATAGGGAATTTAGGAAGGTTTATTTGAATTTCAACTCAATTGAGTTTGAATTTCAAACTATTTCCAAATTCA
>NW_021522683.1:0-471 GCF_001605985.2 Dendrobium catenatum | reverse complement strand
GCATTGAAACATTTATTTTTTATATGATTTATAACATATTATTCTCTTTTATCTTACTTTTATTTTAGTTATAAGATTTTAGTTGCTTGTTGGGCTATGTGCTCATTACATGATTTTATATATTTTTAGAATAGTATAAGGATTCTATGATATGAGGCTTCAAATAAGAAAAAAATGTAGTTATATTTCTTTCTATTGTTCATTGGTAAGCTCTAGTTAAATGTTTAAAATAAAAGAGTGATGTAATTCTTCTAATTTATATCATCGAATGTGACATTAATTATATGGAGTGAAATGCATGATCTTTACTGAATATCAAATCTTGAAGTATATTTTTACTCAGAAGGATCCGAATTTCAGATAAATAAAGTGGTCAGAGTTGATTAAGGATTATAGTTTATCTATTTAGTATCATTCTAGTAAGGTGAATATTATAGAAGATGCTTTTAGTAGGAAGTCATTATGTATTTC
>NW_021522682.1:0-1005 GCF_001605985.2 Dendrobium catenatum | reverse complement strand
TAAAATTAGAATTCTGAAATTTGAACCCATTAGGGAATGATATAATTGTCTTTCGAGGCGATATATTGTTCATAATGACGTGTTCAGTTTCAAAATTCAAAATGTAATATTCCCAAAGAAAATTAATACTTTTTCAAAACTATATTTTTCAATCAAACACTTATGGCATGCAAACCTCTTGCAAACCCAAACTATACCAAGTTTACTTCCACGTTTCCAACTGATTCAAGTTTGTTTGATCCTCCTCTCTATAGGTGTCTAATTGGTTCACTCCAGTATCTTACTCTAATGCGGCCGGATATCGCCTACAGTGTTAATAAACTCTCCCAACATATGCATCAACACAACTATCTTCTTAAACGTCTATTATGCTATATTCAAGGTACGTTAGATTATGGTATTCCTATCACCAAATCTAATCTTGTTCTTCAATCTTTTTCCGATGCAGATTGAGCAAGTGATCCAGTTTCTCGTCGATCAACATCCGGCTATTGCTCTTTTCTAGGGGATTCCATCATCTCCTGGATGGTAAAAAAGCAGGATATGGTTGCTCGATTATCTATCGAATCAGAATACAGGGCCTTGGCAGCACTGACCGCGGACATCATATGGCTTCGTCGTCTACTTCTGGACTTCGGTATACCTCAAGATCATCCCACTGACATGTACTGCGACAACACATCTGCAATTGCATTGGCTAACAATCCAGTGTTTCATGCTAGAACAAAACACATTGAGATTGATCAAAAATTTATCAGGAATCATATCCAATCCAACAACATTCGTCTTCTACCTATTAACACTATAGACCAAATTGCAGACATATTCACAAAAGTCTCTCTACGCCATGGTTTGTAACTCTTTGCAACAAGCTGACAGTTCGACTCCACCTATCAGTTTGCAGGGACGTAACAGAACACATGAGCAAATAAATATATTTCTTGTCCACGTGGCAATAGGCCATCGGAATCTATATATTTTATTTTCTATAAATAAGTCCTATAG
>NW_021522681.1:0-292 GCF_001605985.2 Dendrobium catenatum | reverse complement strand
ACCTGATTATGTGATCACTGCATGATTAAATGATTGCAGCATAATTATGTGATCCTTTTATGATTGATTTATTGTTGTATGATTATTTGATCATTGCTTGATTAGGTGGTGGTTCTTTGATCACTACACGACTTATTAATTTTTGTATGTTTATGTGATTATATAAGTATTGTGTGATCATTGCATGATTGATTGATTTATAATATGCTTGTGTTATTATATCATTATTGTGTGATCACTATATGATGGATTGACTGTTGTATGCTTATGTGATTGTGGAGTGATCACTGTT
>NW_021522680.1:0-355 GCF_001605985.2 Dendrobium catenatum | reverse complement strand
CGTGCTCGATCAATGTAATTTTTTGATGATGTATCAGTATATATATTTTTTTGTAAATGATAAAAAATGTATATTGATGTTTCAATCAATAAATTCATTTATGCTAGTATTTTATTATTTAAAGAAACTAGATAGTTTTGATTATTATTATTAAAAGATAAACAGATGTAATTCTTTCCAAATTAGATCTTAGGGCGTGACTCTTTCAACGAGGGGAAAACCCATTCATAATTTAACTATTAACAGATATGTCGGAACAAATTTTGATTTGTTATTTCTCTTTGTATTTGGTTCATCATTCCATAACAATAACACCTCTACACAACGTATTTAATTATGCTTGGGGCAATTGCAT
>NW_021522679.1:0-208 GCF_001605985.2 Dendrobium catenatum | reverse complement strand
ATTTTCCCTCCCTATTTACTTAAAACTGAAATTAATTTCAGTTTTAAGATTTAAACCTCCTCCTCCTCTCCAAACATGCCGCCGGCCACCCCTCTTGATGAGCCCCATTAATGGCTCATTAAGCCCCCTTAATTACATTTGAAATTTGAATTTACTCTCAAGTATTTCCCTCCAAATTTACTAAAATTTGAGATCAATTCAGATTTTA
>NW_021522678.1:0-284 GCF_001605985.2 Dendrobium catenatum | reverse complement strand
CAGTGTGCAACATATATAGGTTTAATTTAACCAAGCAGGTGTAGTATCTGAAATGTTCGATCACAGGGTACTTCCTGGTTGCTAGAATAGTCATCCAAGGAGATAAAGTGGTGTGGGATGCAAAAGATCTAATTCATTGTCCTGCAAAAAATTCTCAAAAACAATATCCAAACCAACATTATTGATACAACCTTCCACCAAGCCTTTATATAACTTGAAAAAAAAAATCAATCACTCACAAAGCCCAACAACAAAATTAAAGAGAAAAATCTGAACCCAAAAAT
>NW_021522677.1:0-319 GCF_001605985.2 Dendrobium catenatum | reverse complement strand
CCTGACTCATTTAATAAATAGATTAAAAAAAAAGAATATGAATCCTATCTGCTAGTGTAACAGTCAAATTCATAACTATCAAAATATTGTTCGCTTTGGCCATAAGGTTTCACGATTTTGTCATGTTAGTGTAACTTCTCAGTAGGTCATCCATCCCATAATTGCTTATGGATGAGTACGCTTAACTGTGGAGTTTCTTAAATGAAATTTCAACCATTACACTAAAAGTCGTATCAATGTTTAAGAGCTTAGCTTCTTTTACTTAAGAGGTTTCACAACTAACAAGTCGAATGATTCGAATCTGACTCAAAAACTTATT
>NW_021522676.1:0-641 GCF_001605985.2 Dendrobium catenatum | reverse complement strand
TTTACGGTTTACACACATTTAAAATCCATTAAAAAAAGTGAATATACTAAATAAATGAAAGTCAAACCATTTTTTAAGATATATTCTTTTAGATTTCATTTGGGACAACTTTCTTACTACTTTCTAAAACTGTTTTTTTAGAACAAATATTTCTAATTCAAAAAATTTTTACACTAGAAAGCCGTTTTAGAAAGCAGTAAAAAAGCTGCCCCAAATGAAGCATTAATTACATCCCGCACCGAAACTTTTAAAAGTTTGAAAATCAATTGAAATCAAATAGGAATTTTTTTTTTCTATTTAGTATTTACTTTAAATTATATTTATATTTTTAATGAAAATGGGGTTACCAAAAAATCGTCTTGATGGAGCATAAATCTTGAGGCATATTCTAATTGACAAGTTCCAAAATTAAATGCGGAATCATTTGATCTCTAATTTCAACGAACATATAGTCAAATTGAACGTCTCAATGAGATGAGCCCGACAACACCAAAATCGGTCTAATCTAAAGCTCAAATGGACCTAAATCAATGACTTAAAACATATTAAGAAGCTTTAAAGTATTAATTGGATGATCATATGATATTTAAATATAGCACGCTTATAGTCGAATCGAGTGACTCCACAAGAAAAATTCAACA
>NW_021522675.1:0-1110 GCF_001605985.2 Dendrobium catenatum | reverse complement strand
GATAAACATGTTCAATGAAATTTACAAGTTAATTAGTGTTTAGCAATTGGAATGATCAAACATCTCAAACAAAAACATGGTGAATCTTGCATGCATATTCTTAGGTTCTTGATAGAGCTTATCAAATCAATCTTTAGGGCATCCGTAAGATCTTTCAAGTCCTCTTGGTCATATCATCAATTGATTTAGAAAATCTTTCAAAGCTTTCGAAATCAATCATTTCGTTCAATGAATAACTCACATTTATGAAATGATGAAGGAATTTCCTTTCTCATACATGTCCCCTTTCAATTGACACTTGGAACTTCTTCAAAGTCCCAAGTTCTATGTTGCATGAGTACTAACAAGCATCACCCATAATAGTTTTGGAGCCTCTCTAGACTCCAAATATTCTATTATATGGGCTATTTAAGACTATAGGACCAAATCCTAAGTCGAGTCTTCATTTGTTATGACATGAAAGTAACAAATGAGCCCTCATGCCCAAATCTCCTAATCATGCCAAAAGTGCTTTAGGAATCTTTTCAATGCATTAGGAGCTCTCTAGTAGAGTTTCCCTCTCCTTATGCATAAGGGTTTGGAACGTCCCAAAGTTTCAAGCACTTTATTGCGTGAACCATGTTAACTTAGGATCCAAAATCCTAGGTTCATACTTGATAGTTTGTTGATACAAAATCAATAAACGATATTCTCTTTTCATCACATGTAATGAGTACAAGCTCTCGAAATAGTATCACTTCATGAGGTGTGAGGCCTTAGAATTAAACTCTAAGTGACCTATCCTTTATTTGTTGACACAAAACCAACAAATAATCATCATCCCTTCTTTTCATATGATGACTTAGAATTCTCTAAAAATTCTAGCATGCCATTATATGAAATATTTTTTTGGAGCTTAGATCCAAATTCTAGGTTCCTTCTATCATTCGTTGAGACAAAAAAGTTAACAGATGAGTCCTAGCCCATAACATTTGCCTAACCTAGCATAGGAAGAAGGCCTTACATCATTGAGCATAAAAACTCGATGATTTGTCTCTTGATTTGTAGTTTCAAACTATAAATAATCTCTTTTTGCATAACACTTGGAGCTTCCCTAAAACTCCGAAGATG
>NW_021522674.1:0-1206 GCF_001605985.2 Dendrobium catenatum | reverse complement strand
GATTCTGCCCAAAAGTATCTAGGAAGGGTGTACTCCGCTAACATTACCCTAGCGGCTTCTACCAAGGTTCTATTCTTCCTTTCTACTATACCATTTTACTGAGGTGTTCTAGGAGATGAGAAATTGTATTCTATTCCTAGCTATTGACAGAATGATTCAAATCTATAATTTTGAAATTCTCCACCATGATCGCTATGAATTGTTGAGATTTCACAACCTAATTTCTGTTGAATCTATGTGGAGAAAACCTTAAATTTCTCAAAAGACCTATTTTTATGTGCTAAGAATCTTACCCAAGTGAATCTAGTGAAGTCATCTACAATCACAAATCCATAATTTTTCCCACCTAGGCTAGCTGTACTTACGGGTTCAAATAAGTCCATGTGTAGGATTTCTAGTGGCCTAGCAGTTCACATCTCTAATTGAATGAAAAGATGATTTGACTTGTTTTCCTAGTTGGCAAGCATCACATAAATGATCCTTTGTGAAATCTAACTTAGGTACGCCTCTAACTAGGTTTTTCTTAGTGATGTTTCTAAGAGTTTTCATACTAGCATGGCATAGTCTCCTATGCCATAGCCACGAGTCATCAACTATTGTTTTCAAACAAAATGAATTTGAACTATCAATGCAATCAAGGTCTAACATGTAAACATTATTCATTCGTTTTCTTTTTAAAACTAGTTTATCATTTAAACTAATCAGGCATTTATCAGATAAAAATTTAATATCAAAACCTTTATCACACAGTTGACTAATGCTAAGTAAGTTATGCTTCAAACCATCAACTAATAAGACATTTTCAATTAAAAAAAATTTAGTATTACCAACAATACCTGAGCCTATCACCTTCCTAGTAGTGTTGTCTCCCAAAGTTACTTTGCCTCCAGTTCTGGTCTCCAGTAGAATGAACTTCTTCATATCTCCAGTTATGTGTCGCGAGCAGTCACTATCCAGGTACCACATGCTCTAACTAGGTCTTTTGTGAGAGCAACCGTACAATTTCATTCAAAGATTAGATTTAGGAACCCAAGTGAGTTTGGGTTCCTCCTTATGCTTGCATGAATGAGATGTATGCATGTTGTGCTGTGATGGATGCAGTTTAGGTCTCCATACTAAGTGTGTCCTATGGTGAATTATGAATGTGCGGGCTATGTGACCTAGCATGTCATAAGAGAAGCACCTAACACCAGGAAATGGGTTTAC
>NW_021522673.1:0-443 GCF_001605985.2 Dendrobium catenatum | reverse complement strand
ACCGCCGCGAATATTCCAGGACGCAACAATATTTATTCTTATTTTAATTGATAGTGTCCTTAGGTAAGCATCTCTTTTGAATCATAAGGGCTTCATTTTATAGGTTGTACCTAACATTAAAATAAATGTTATCTTACTCATAATGGGTAAGGGAAAATCTCTAAGAATGTAAACAATATTTGACAAACTTTTTTAAATTTTTGAATCATTTGTAGAATTTCATTTTTATCTTTTAAGATGGTATGCTATTCTATGTCATTTTTAATTATAAAAATAGAATTTGTAATATGTACTTTATTTTCCCCACAGGCCTACTTACCCATCAAGAGGTCTTAAATTAGGCTTCTTAATTTTTTTAAAATGATTTTAGAGAGATTATAGGTCATCCATGGGCTTGCGTGAAGAGTTTTACATGATAATTAATCAAAAAATTGATGTCGTGC
>NW_021522672.1:0-273 GCF_001605985.2 Dendrobium catenatum | reverse complement strand
TGGTACATTAAAAATATCATGAAATTGTTGATGAAGAGAATTCATTTGTAATCCATATGCTATTTATATCATCAATCTAAAACTACAGAATTTAGCCAGACATGAAGAACAAGTGAAGCATATTTTTAGGGCTGCAGTGGAGTAGCAACCAACTACTAGTGGTTGTAGTTGCTGACCGCTTTTACTTAGGGCTGTTAATATTTGACACGACACGACAACCCGACCCGGGCCCGACCCAAAAATTTCGGGTTCGGGTCAACCCGAACCCGAACC
>NW_021522671.1:0-298 GCF_001605985.2 Dendrobium catenatum | reverse complement strand
TCTCCGGATCCGCCATGCATGCTTGGCGTAGGAGAATCTTTCATGAGAAGAGAGGAAGAACGTGGTGTGGAGAGAGAGAGCACTTGTAGTTGAAAAGGTGGGAGAGGAGGAGATGGAGCCGGCGGGAATCCCAAGGAGAGAGGGTGGGGTTAGGCGGGTGCAAGAGTGAGAGAAGCTAGGTTAGATGAGGTGGCATGAAGTTTACTCAAATCTGAAATTAATCTCAAATCTTAGTAAATTTGGAGGGAAATACTTGAGAACAATTTCAAATTTCAAATGTAATTAAGGGGGCTTAATG
>NW_021522670.1:0-8254 GCF_001605985.2 Dendrobium catenatum | reverse complement strand
GAGCTGGGATTGTTTCGAATTTGGTGTCGTTGGGTTCATATTTTTGAGACGAATAGTTTGACTATAAGTTTGCTAAAATCAGAGTTCCGATGATCCCATTTTTAACTTTGGAAGCATACAATTCAATCTTGCCTCGAGATTCATGCTTGATCAAGACGATTTTAGGTGACGTATCAAGCTTCCTACAAATCATATTTTGGAGTACGTTGTCATAGAACTGTGGCATTATAAAGAACATTTTGATCAAGCTTCTTATTATTTTTACTAGTTCGGGCAATTAATGCTGGAGTACTGAACACAATCCTAGTTGAATGCCAGCATGTGGCTTGCCCGCTCCAGGACCACTCCATACGTTCCTTGAAATTGTCCTTTTCAGTTATTTACATAATTAGTATTATCCTACCACAATTTTCTATTAGTTAATTACTAGCATTGCTTCTTTTAGCTTCATTTGCAACAAGGCTCATATATATAGCACTGAAACAGAAATGATACACAGAAAATTACTATCCATTGTTATTCTTCTATTGCTTATGTTTTCCTGTGTATTGAGATCTTCAGTTGTAGGTTTCTAGATTGATTTTTACTGCAGGTTCCATACCATCTGGTGTCAGAGCACATGTAGACAAGCACTAGAATGGTCGAGAATAGCCAACGAGCAGCTCCTGATGAAGATCGGAGTCAAGAAGCTTTATGGACCGCTCTCACCAATATCTCCAAGGAGGCCGTAAAACTCACTGTAGATTTCAAGCGATTCTCAATGGACACGAGAAGGCATATACAAGTTTTGCAGCAAAACAATGGCGCACCTCAGAGAATGAGATGTGTCGGGCTCAACGACGCCTCCCCTGTTCAACGGGGACACATTGGTTTCAAACATCTGCTAAGGGGAGGGGGAGTTCCTGCTCTGCATCCTGAATACTCTGATTTAGATGATGAAGACGGACAATGACTTGGACTTGAATTCTTCGAACAAGAAGAACAAGTGTATGGTGATCGTGGTGGGGTCAATGTTGACCTCGATTTTGTCAAATCCCTTGGTCTGGAAGGTTGACTTGGTCAAATTGACCAAGCCAGAGCCCAAGGCTACTCCATATCAATTTAATGAGTCGACCTGAGTCTGTTGAGCCCAGACACAGGCCCTGGGTCAACCTAGTTGACCAGGTCAACCCGGGTTGACCTAATTAGCCTTAAGGGGTTATTTTAAATATAAATCGCATTCAAATCCCATCTTGAGCTCAAACCCTCACTCCTATGGACCTAATTGACTAGGTTGACCAAGTCAACACTTGACTTGGTCAACCCAAGTCATAATGGGTCAATTTGGACCCATTAAGAGCCTAATTAATGAGAATTAAAGCCTCCTTTTGATTTAAAATTCAAATCACGGTCTAAATAGCCTGGTTTCCCTCCCAATTGACTGAGGATTTGATCCCCACCGTCCATGATAGGGTATGAGCTTTAAATAGGAGAAATTTAGGTTTAGAAAAGATATTTTTCAATTGCTCCGAGCCTAGACCTCCTAAGCCCGTGAAATTTGGTGAGGAGACTCCCACGACCTTCCCCCCACCTTCTACTATTCAAACTCGACCGGTCAAAGCTCGCCGGCGGCCATATTCTAGCGACTCAAGGATGTCTACATTCCAAGGTGATTTCCCATGGATCTAGACGTCTATAGCTCGTGTTTTCTTCTACAAAAAGGAGCGTGGACAGTCTACAAGTGCAACAAGCCAAAGGTCTCTCGAATCCATCGAGTATTTTCGGTATAATCCTAAACCCTAGTTAGAACACATAGGGTTAAATACCATTCTTCATACTATGTTTTAGATCAAAATAACACATCCCCAATAATTCTCTTCATGTATGCATACTGTGGTTAAAATTTCGTCGCGTTTGAAGTGAGGGTTCGAGGCTACTATATTCGGTCTCGTAGTATGCCTAAATAGTGGGTAGGTTCCTTCCTTCCAGGGATCATAAATCATACTTATCAGCGTCATAGGATAATGCTACCTCTATCCTTTCTCTCACGAATGTGATTGAGTGCTTGATTCTCTTTTTCCAGTTTTTCTCTGGTGCCGTAGAACCTCCGAATGCTGGTGTGAACCACGCATGTTGATCCAGCCCTTCAGACCTTTCTTCCCTTTGAGTAGGACTTTTTAGTCTACACCCTTGTGCCAATCCCATTTTTGGGAAGGATAATGTATGATCCTTAATCGAGAGTTTTCACGGGCTCTGGCCTGAGATGTAATTAACCACGGGGGCTTACGTCCATGGGAAACTTGGCCCCACATATACTAAACCCTACTCGAGCCATTGTATCGAGTGGGGGAAACCCGTGACTGTGATCAGGTAGTGTATATTATTACCCATCGAGGAGCACTGGCGAGAGCCGCTATCCTCAATGGTTAGTCATATGCACTATCCAATCTGTCCCTTTCAATTAATCCGTTCGCGCGGTGCTTTTTTGAAGGTCCACAGTCAGCAAACACGAGAGAGACCGCCAAGTCACCAGAGATAATTTCGAGTTAAAATTGATATCCCATTCTTTGAGGGTCACCTCCAAATAGATGATTACTTAGATTGAGAAAGAGCTATTGAGACGTTCTTTGATTACATAGAGATAATACCGGAGAAACAAGTCAAGTATGTAGCGTGCCGGTTAAAAGGTGGTGCTAGTGCCTGGTGGATGCAACTTCAGTAAAATCGGAGAAGAGAAAGTAGGGGAGCTGTCCAAAATTTGTACATAATGAAGTAATTAATGAGAGGACATTTCCTTCCCACCGATTATATGAGCAAATGCTATATATGCAATATCAACAATGCACCCAAGGGTAATGGTCGGTTAGAGACTATATGGAGGAATTCTACAGGTTAACTGCTCGTAATAACCTCAATGAATCCGACAATTGGCTGGTTGCCAAGTACATCAGCGGATTGAAAGAGTCGCTACAAGACAAGCTGTAGTTCAATTATGTGTGGACTCTTTCATAGGATGTTAATTTTTTCCTCAAAGCCAAAACACAACAGTCAAGACATTCCAAGAGCTTCTCAATGCATATTATATATATATCTCATTTATTATGTAGTCTTATCATGTACCCTGCTCATGTATCATGTCTTATCATATGGAATCGTTTCATGTACATGTATCATATCATACTTATGCAAGTTGCGACATCGGGATCATGCAGTATTAATTTATATGTATCAGTCATATCATGTCTTGTAAGCCAAACTTATAAGAATCTATCATGTTAGTCATTAGTAGGGGTGTAAGTTAATGGAGCCCCCTCGAGCTCAACTCATTTAGGGGCTCGTGAGCCAAGCTTATCAAACTCACGAGACAAAATTGAGCAGACTTTCGAGCTTGTTATATTTTTGAGCTTGAGTTTGAACCGCAAAAGGCTCAACTCGATTACTCATCGATCGACTCTCGAAGATTAAAGTATGTCCATACCGAATGTGGATGAGGGGGTAAGCCACTAGTGCAGACCGCGACAGTTTGTGCCAACGTGGCAATGGCGGGATGGCGGATGTCACGGAAAGAGAGCGACGACCTGGTGTATGAACTAAGGCATAAGGAATTATGGGAAGAGGGTGATAACCTCATGTGCCTACTGATGCAATGGGAGTTACGGGATGAGGATGACAGCCTCATGTGCAGATCGAGGCAGCGGGAGTCATGGGATGAGGGAAGCGACCTCAGAGTGGGAGTCGCAGGACGAGGATGATGAACACGGGATGGAGCGGGAGTCATTGGACTTGGGATGCACTCGATTATGCTCGCAAGCTGATCGACGAGCCCCTCCTAGTGGGATAAGTCGAGCTCTTGTTTATCTTTTAAGCTCGACTCGAGTTTGAGCTCTCGAGATTAGGCTCACAAGTTAAACTTGAGTTAGACTCGACTCGAGCTTGACTCAACTCATTTACACCCCTATTAATTAGTCTCATTATGTTTAAGTCATGTGGCTTCATGTAGGAGTCATCACTCCATATAATTCATTTCATATCAATTAATCTCTTTATATCTCACTTCATATCTTTTAAGATCACATCACAATTTTTTTTAAAGGAAATCCCCTCTACCCATCCACCTATACAGGATAACATATCTTTAGCCAAATTGAATTAGTCAAATATCTAACCAACTTTTCTTGTAGATACACGCATATACTATATTAAATATTTATCATTTATAATAGCATGCATCATATATCAGGCAGGGGTGTCAGTATTTGACAAGACATGAAACCCGAAATGAAATCGACTCGAAAAATTTCAGGTCTGAGTCAACCAGTTTATCAGACGAGTCGGGTTCGGGTTTTGAAATGTGACATGTTTTAAAATTGTGTTTGGTTTGGGTTGACATGTCAACATGAAAATAACCCAAAATTGACCCGAGTCTGGTAGTCTTGTCTAGCCCGCTAACACGCGTTACGTTAAGCCTAAATGTCCAATCGATGGATTTGGTGCCGCTTAACCTAGGCCCTCCCGCCCTAGCTTGCCTCAGCTTGGCCGCCTTCACCGCTCATGCATTACATGGCATGCCCCATGTGGCACGCGACAATGGCGCAGTGTGGCCTTAGGCCTTAACCTGGATATCTGTGTGCCCTTAAATTCAAAATAAAGTAGGCTGTCGGGTCATGTTGGGTCAACTTGGTACCCCATGCGGGTTGGGTCCGGGTTGACAATCTTGACCCATTTTTTAAATCAGGTTGAGTTAGGGTCAACCCATTTAAATAATGGTTAATCTGGGTTTGACCCAAACCCGACCCACAGACCTGTTGTAACACCCCTAATATCATGTACATATCTAGTGCAATTAGCATGTAGATCATTTTAATGCTATGACATACAAATGGTATGTTCGATATACTTTTTAGTATGGATGTCCTATCAATGTACTCATGTCAATATGCACATCATGTCAGATGGAATGCAATAGACGCATGTTATATTAGTCATAATAAGGTCGATGCAATGGTCCTAAATCATTTTTCGTATGTATTTGTTCTTATTATTCTAGGTAAAATGTCCTTTATGCAAAGTCAATGAAATTTCAATAATGATCATATAAAAAACATTCATGATAAAGATATCTATGACATATCAAAAGTAACATGATGAACATTTGCTTTATTGAGAGATAAAACATTTTAAATAGATTCAAAAGAGAAAAAAAATTCAAAATCATTAAAAATAGAAGCAGAGTTAAGGTTACCTATCATGATCAGAACAACATTGCTAACTAGGAGGATGGACAAAAATGGCCAAAGATGAACTTTCTATCCCTTCTCTCTCCTAATATCTCATTCTCCCATTCTCTCCTTCTCTTCCAAGGCCAAGAGCATTGAAATAAGGTGAGGGGAAAGGCTTAGTGGAAATATTTAATATAATAGATTCATATATTTATAAAAATATTTTTAGTCATGCTAGCTAGCGCCACAATAATCTAGACTATAATGTTGCAATGGTGACCCCAAGCACTATAGAATGAAGGGGTTAGAGTAGTTGTGCTAAATTTCAACACTGCCTCGCTCAATCATCTAGAACCCTACAAATAGAAATGCAAGTGTCATTGCGCTTGTAAGTACAACACCGCAGTGCTCCCATGCAAAAATTTTAGACATGCAAGAATTTTTTAATATTATTCTATTGGGTCATTTATAGGTTATTAATAAAATATTGTTATAATGTG
Source organism: Dendrobium catenatum (assembly GCF_001605985.2). Lineage (NCBI taxonomy): Eukaryota > Viridiplantae > Streptophyta > Magnoliopsida > Asparagales > Orchidaceae > Dendrobium > Dendrobium catenatum. The sequence continues at coordinate 2,556 of NW_021522670.1, read as the reverse complement.
CATGAGAATTATTACACTCATTAGGTTAAAAACTTTCATAATACAATTAATGACCATCTAATCTTCAATTTCAGCAAACTTATAGTTAAATTAAATATTTTGATGAGATAAACCTATTGACAACAAGATTGATCTGATCGAAGTCAGAATGAGCATATATCAAGCATTTGAAGCATAATTATAATCTTTGATATAGTAATTAGAGGACCAAATGATTAATTTACACCTAATTTCCTTCTTATAATTTTATTTGCCAACAAAAATAGCCAAATGATGGCATAGGGATGTTAACTATTTTATACAATGCATTTTTCATTTGCAAATAGTGTAATCAAGGAACTCCAAGTGCTGTAGAATTACGATGCATCTTGTAATAACTTCATTTCATTAAAAAATAGGATTTTGAAATAGCATTATCCTATTTTGTAATTTTCGCAAAAAGTTTATCAATTTTTAACATATGCCCTTCCATAAAAAGTTAGTCATTAAAGTTATGTGATGGCTCTAATGTTTGATATATCTCTAGAAAATTCTACTGATCAACACAAAATTTGATGCATTATATGTATTAAATATTTTTAAAAATAAATTCAAGACCATCGAAGCTTCAATTTTAACGAACCTATAGTCAAATTGAACGTCTCAAATAGATAAACTTAATAAAACCAAAAGTGTAATATCTATTGTAATAGTGTTTAAAACCTATTTGGATCTAATCTAGTAAGTTTGTGTGGTAGCATTTCTATATTTTCTACTCTGTGAATGTTTACGTGTTATTCTGAATACATTAGTTATGTTCAAGTGCGTGTCCTGCAAGTCTTATGTGTGAAAATTTGCTTGAGTAAATTTTTTCTTAGGAGAGCTTTTTCACAACTCTCCATCTTTTTGTTCTTTAAATAGAAAAAAAAAAGATTTCAAGTGTTGTGGTGCTGTGGTACAATGCTCTCTGTATTTAAAAAAAAAAAAATAACGAAGCGCTACAGCGGTAGATATTTGAGCGCCAAGGCACTATGAAATGAATTTTTATATAAATATCATTTTTAACTAAATCAATTATCTAAACTCATTTTCAATAAATCCCAGTAGGCTAGAGAGAAAAAGAGAGATTTCTAGAGAGAGAAAATTCATTTTGGGCAACTTGGGGCTAATTTGTTGTTGGGCCAGTTCGTGATATGGTCTGAATCAAGATAAGTTACATTTACACTCTCAGATTTTTAAAAATTAAATCTATTTGAATTTTTTTTATTTAATTTATAAAATTTAATTATAAAAGAAGATATATTCCTACAATCAAACTTTATCCATGTAACTTTTGATATATTACATATTATAATATTTTGCACATTTTGGTAAGTTATTTGTGAATTTTCATTTTACAGTTTTGATTCCCTGCAAAATTTAAGCATACTAAAAGAATATTTTTGCTATGATAAATAATATTATAGTACAATAAAAGCTTCAAAACGTAGTTGGGGATAATATATGATAATTTGGTTATGATATGAATTATATTAAATCTTTCTACGGGCTTATATGTCCTAAATGTTTTCCTATGTGGCACTACCAATAGGACATTATGTGAAATTCTTTGATAAGTCTGATACTATCTACTATATTTAAAAAATGCAATTATTTCATGTTAGGGCAAGGAAAAACGGCACGTTGGGCAGGGAGAGAATTGCAGGTTATGATATGTTTGTAGGTATGTTCTGTTATAGATTTTTTGTAGTCATGGCATGTTTTATTTTGCCCTATACTCTCTTTGTAAATAATTATTTTTATTTGTATATGTTTTTGAGATGAAAATGAATGAAAAAAAAATGATGATGTGTATGTTTTATATTAATTTGAAGTGAATTATAGTCAAATCGTGCGCCTTGATAAGAAAAATCCAACGAGCTTATGATCAAATGATTTAGTATGTGTTATCCAATTAAGTGGTAAGAAATTTTGGTTGAATTTGCTAAAATATCACTCCTAAAATACTATAAACATACCCCTATTCTCCAACGAGCCATGACTTGAGATAGGAGAAAGTTTGAAGATCTAACGAATTATAGAGTTCTGCTTATGTTCACCACCAGTCATTATTGTCCGTTGAGTACCTTCTCTCAATTTCCATTATTTAAGAACCATCACCTGACATTTTTTTATATGGCCACTATCATTTAGCTATCACAGTGCAGTCACCATCATCCAACTATTATTGTTTGGTTGTTATCGCTCGACCACTATTGCCTGACTGCTGTCACCTGTCAAACATAATGTGACCATTATTGCTTAATGGATATCATTTAACTATAATCATTATCCCTTAACTACTCCAAAAAAGAAAAAAAATCCCTTAATTACTCCCACAATCTTTATTACAACTACATCAATCAAACAAGTGCTCCCAGCTTTATAATCTCATCTAAAGAATTCTAAAACTTTATTATTTTTATGTCTTATAAATATAATTTCATTTATTAGTTCTATTTTTCTTAATATCAATATTTTTATATTTCAAGTATAATTCAATATAATATCTTATTAATAAAAATAAATAAAGGCCAC
>NW_021522669.1:0-357 GCF_001605985.2 Dendrobium catenatum | reverse complement strand
ACCCTGAATCAGAGGCCATTGGACTGGGTTTTGGAATTTTTGAAAATTCTTTGAAAAAGGTCTTTAGGACAAGGCCTTAAGGCTTTGGATTTGAGTCTGAATTTCTGGATTTGGAATGGATTTTAAGCTTGAGTAATTAATATTGAAGTATACAAATCATTAACAATCTGTTAATGAATGGATAGGGTCAAAGCTAGGTCAAGGGTAGGATCAAAGTCAAAGTTGAATTTTGAATTCTCAATTGAACTGGGTCATGGTTTGAAGGGGTCTGAAGTTTGAATTGATTTGAATTTAAATTGAATGAAGTTTAGGTTGATTTCAGGCTTGAGTTAGTCAAGGGTATGGATTGATTTGAAT
>NW_021522668.1:0-388 GCF_001605985.2 Dendrobium catenatum | reverse complement strand
TTCTCCTTCGAGCTGCATTATTGTGGACCATTGGTGATTTTTCAGCTTATGGTATGTTGTCTGGTTGGAGCACAGCAAGATAATTATCATGTCCTTACTGCATGGAGAATAGTAAAGCTTTCACAATAAAATATGGAGGAAAAAATACTTGATTTGATTGTCATCGTATGTTTCTATATGTCAATCATCAGTTTCAGAGAAATAAGAAAGCATTTGTTAAAAATAGAATTGAACGGTCACCTCCTCCACCCAGATTAAGTGGTGATGATGTACTATAGAGACTTTCAGACATTCCAACAATTATTAAATTTCCAATGCTGTCAGAGTTTAAATTTTTTGGTTATGGTGTTGAACATAATTGGATTAAAAAAAGTATTTTCTGGACATT
>NW_021522667.1:0-291 GCF_001605985.2 Dendrobium catenatum | reverse complement strand
ATATATATATATATTTATGTATTTCATGTCCAGATGCAATATATTGATCCTTGATCATTTCATACTTGTTTTATATTATTTATTTCAAAATGATATATAAACAAAATCGCCCTCATAAAATTTCAATATTAACTAGTCAAAATTCTCATAATAAGAATATTTATCATATATCAAAAGCTACATAATGAAAAATTACTAAAGCGAGAGATATTACATTTTTATTAATTTTAGAAGAAAGAAAATAGTTAAAACACAACATCAATAAAAATAGGCATAGGCTTAATATTGCCT
>NW_021522666.1:0-301 GCF_001605985.2 Dendrobium catenatum | reverse complement strand
ATATATATTTTAAGGGAAAATTCTTTAGTATTAGAAACTAAATTAAAAAGAAAAATTTGAAGCATTCTTTGCAAGAGAAAATTAAAGTACACACTTCTTTGTTTATGAAATTTAGAACATTTCCTTCCTTGTTGACTTTATTGGTGTAAAACATCACCTTGACCTCTATGAGATCTAAGTTATAACAACTATTTTTGAGGAGTTAATGTAAGCTATTAAAACCTAGCCCCCCTTTCATTAAAGCTTCGTTTGGGATAGCTTTTCTAGTGCTTCTTGAAGCAACTTTCTATTATAAAATTTT
>NW_021522665.1:0-498 GCF_001605985.2 Dendrobium catenatum | reverse complement strand
ACAAATGTTCTCTCTTCTAATCGAGAGGAGTAATGAACCATAGAACTAGAACTAGATCATAAAGTCTTAGTAAAATTAAGGTGAAATTTATGGGTAGTATCTTTTATCTTAAATCTATTTGATTTCTAAAATTTTGACCCAAAATATTTCATTTAAACTCTACCAAATGCAGAGAGAGGCTAGAGTGTGAATTTTTGGAGCTCAAAGCTAGAGTGCGAATTTTTGGAGCTCAAAATTACCGACAATTTGGTGTAGCCATGTTATTTTAGATAATGGGATTGCTTTTAAAAGTATCAAGATATATAAGTAATTTGATTCGGGTGAGTTTTTCAAAGCCAGCATGCATGATGTTTATTAGGTCATATAGTTGTCCTTGAAGCAAGCTTCTAAAAATAATAACATGACCTACCACTTTGACCTGAATCGATTTATGGATCATTTGAAATTATTGATTTGGGAGAGTTTTTCAAAGCCAGCATGCATGATGTTAATTAGGCC
>NW_021522664.1:0-965 GCF_001605985.2 Dendrobium catenatum | reverse complement strand
CTTAGAGAAATGCCAATAATACAAATGATGGAAACTTGCTTCTATCCTATTGGATCCAAATAGGTTGCATGTGAGTGACGCCCCACTTTTCTAGTATGCAGGCTTAGAAAGTTAAAACCTAAGAACCTATAATGAGTATAAAAAATGAAAAATAAACATTGTGAAAAGTGTATAACTTGATTAATAGTCTTTTATTTTCCCAAAAAAAAAAAAAATAATAGTCTTTTTAGAATCTCTCGTCTTCCTTTATTTAAAAGGATCCAAGGGCTATTTGAAAGGCTACATAAAAAAGAAATAAAAAATATAATAGAAAATTACTTATAGTATGGATTGCCCTAGACACACATTATATAACACCTACTGAATCAGGATACAATAGCACATATTCTGACCCTATTTGAAAAAAATAACTCACTAAAATTTTGCATTTAAACTTTCTTGCATGAGTCTATGAATGTTTAGTATTCATGTGAATGTATGAATATGCTATAGAGTGAGTCCCAGGAGTTTGTGTGCAAGTTTGTGAAAAATAAAATTTCCTCTGGGTCGGCATGGCGCAAGGTAGTCGGTGCTGAGCTCTCTAGAACTTTGCAAATAAATTCATGTTGCGGTGCTATGGGTGGTCTTGTGGCCCATGTGATTGAGCACCACAGTGCTCGACTAAATTTTTTAAAAAAATTATATTTTTTTTTCACCTTTTAAATTCATTTCACCCCATCATAATAGTTGGCTAGAGAGAAGAGCTTTTCTAGAGCAAGAAAATTAGTTTTTGGGCTATTTTGAGTCATTTTATGCTAACAACCCAATTCTAAAGATTAGTTAGGTTGTGTTTTGCCAACCTCAATTTTTAATAATTCAACAATTTAAAAAATTGTTAAAAATATAATTATTTATGTCTGAACTGAGATAACTTTTCAACGGAAAAAAATTTACTGCATAATTTTTGGTATATTATAGAGAATATA
>NW_021522663.1:0-274 GCF_001605985.2 Dendrobium catenatum | reverse complement strand
TCAAAATTTTAGTAGAATTGGATTGACAACGCATAGCACAGTAAAGGTTAGAAATTCAAGATTCGATAATCCAAACTCAAGTTATTTAAAAAGGTTTAAAAACTTTTTTAATTTAATATCTAAATCATAAAACAAATTAGAGAAATAAACAATCATTTTTTAAAAACTCCTTCCATAAAATATATCTAATAGAAGATTAATGCACGAATTGTTGAATCAAGAATCAAGATTTTCAACGTCAAGTATCGAAAGTATCAAGGGTTTTCTTAAGCTT
>NW_021522662.1:0-201 GCF_001605985.2 Dendrobium catenatum | reverse complement strand
GTGGCGCGGCCACTTAAAAGTTCCAAAGCAAGTGCTCTCGTTTAATTCCCAATCATCAAGCTCCGATGTTGTTTGATCGAAAAATATAGTTTTGAAAAAGTATTAATTTTCTTTAGAAAATTTAAAAAGTTGAATTTTAGTTTTGAAATCGAACACGACATTAAGAACGATATACCATCTCAAGAGGAGAGAATATCATTC
>NW_021522661.1:0-292 GCF_001605985.2 Dendrobium catenatum | reverse complement strand
TTAGGATCTAATATTTATTAAAAATATCAAACCACCATAAATAATTTAAATTCAAAAATTCAAACATTTGGTCAACTTTAAGTCAAAACTTTAAAACTTCATAACTAAATATAGAAAAATTCAAATCCAACAAACTTATAGTCTAATTACTCATCTTAAGGTTTATTATTTAAAAAAAATATTAACTTACCAAAAATCAATTTTAATCTAATAGTTAAATTTTGACCCTTTTAATTAATGCATTTAAATAGTTTAAATTATTCCAAAAAGTTCTATAATTAATTTAAAAATC
>NW_021522660.1:0-244 GCF_001605985.2 Dendrobium catenatum | reverse complement strand
ACGTGAGCGCTTCAGGTAGGTGTCAAAAATGACACCGCGGTTGCATATTTTATTTAAAAATCCCCGCCCGCTACGTGAGCGTTTAAGGGTGTGGAGCACGAGTTAGAAAAAACACAAATTTGCCCCCTCTACACTACGTGAGCGTTCAGGGTTATTTATATATACATAAAAAAAACATTTTTTTTATCCTCCTCGCCGCAAGCGTCCCACCGGTTTCCCTCCCTACAATGCTACTTGAGCGCAT
>NW_021522659.1:0-378 GCF_001605985.2 Dendrobium catenatum | reverse complement strand
TTGGGTAGTTTTTAGAAAATCTCAAATCTCTAGGCAAAGGATTTTCTATCTCCAAATTCTCTTCCACATTTTCTTCCAAGTTTATTCTATCAATCTTTTGAGAGTTATCCTCAATCTCATCTTCAATAACATTTGGCTCTTCTAAATTTCTAGATTCATCGAATACAATATGTGTGGTTTCCTCAATAATCAAAGTTCTTTTATTGAATACCCTATAAAATTTTCCAATATTTGAGTATCCAACAAAAATTTCTTCATCTGATTTTGGATCAAATTTTCCTAAGGCAGATTTTCCATTATTATGAATGAACACCTTGCAAACAAAAACATGCAAATTTGAAAAATTAGGTGTTCTACCTTTTAGCAACTCGTAGGGTG
>NW_021522658.1:0-448 GCF_001605985.2 Dendrobium catenatum | reverse complement strand
TGCAAACAAATAAACGAGCTCGTTATTTCAGAGAACTATGGCACAACGAGCATGCACAAAAACCTATTGGTCATGGTTTGTCTACAACATGGGGGCTTGGATATGCTCGACATTCATGTCTCACACGAGAAGCATCCTACCATTATCTTGAGTACCCCCAACGTCCGCGTCTAACATATGCAACCTCCTACAACATAACAGATAAAGAGGAGGGACAGCCCGAACTCGAAAATCAAGTTGAAGATCTAATAGTAGATCTGAAAGAAGCTCCAAAAGAATTTGAAGAAGGTGGTCAGGCTACTGTGGATGAACTCAAGAAGATAAATTTGGGTACAGAAGATGAGCCAAAGCCAACCTTTATTAGTGCGAATCTTCCGCACGATAAAGCAGAAGAGCTAAAAGTGCTTCTTATTGAGTATAAAGATTGTTTTGCATGGAATTACACTGA
>NW_021522657.1:0-325 GCF_001605985.2 Dendrobium catenatum | reverse complement strand
TCGTGCCTTTTGTTTTTGGGTTTCTACTTTTTTTCCTTCTGGGAGGGCTGGTTTGAGCTATTTTGTCTTACTTCACAATTGCTCTACTTATCTTCTATTGTGCTTTCAAGAGGCGTCTCCCATTGCTGTTTTACTGGTCGCTGTCATGTGGTCTGGGTTCCTTACCTGATTGTTGATAATTGTTTGTTTCATTTAGATGGCATTCTGTATTTATGGATATTACGGGTTCATTCTGGGGTCTGAGTGTCCTGGGCGCTTTTTCTGCTTTTCTGACTTTTTCTGTCTTTTTAAGTCTTTCAGGTTTTGTTTGGGTGGTGGGGAGTAT
>NW_021522656.1:0-572 GCF_001605985.2 Dendrobium catenatum | reverse complement strand
TGCTGATATATAATTAATTTGAATAGGTTGATGATGTGGTTGATTTAGAGATAAAGTTGAAACTGAAGAATGGAGAAGAGAAGATTATTGCAGTGAAGGCAGTGGCACCTGCTTCCACGTAGAGGTGAGGAGGGTCCTCCATTAATGACAGAAAATGGTTAGAGAAAAAATGCTGCTATTTTTATATGATACTGAAGCTTCGTTTGGGACGGTTTTTTCAATGTTTTTTAAAGCAGTTTTATAATACAAAGATTTTAATTTTTATACTAAAAAGCTACTTCAGGAAATAGTTGGAAAGCCGCCCCAAACGGAGCCTGAATGTGATTAGGGGTGTAACACAGGCTTCGTTTGAGATGATATTTTTATTGCTTCTTAATACAGAATTTAAGTAAAAAAAAAAGTTTTAAAAAGCAATAAAAAGTTCGTCTCAAACGAAGTCAAAATCAAGTTAACTCATGAGTCGACTCATCTCAACTTGATAAATGTCTCACGATCCGAGCTCAAATAGCTAACGAGCAAAGCTTAAGCCAGCTGAGACCTAAATCTTGTGAGCTCTTAAGTTCTCATTTAAT
>NW_021522655.1:0-239 GCF_001605985.2 Dendrobium catenatum | reverse complement strand
CATTAAGACATTCAAATGCTCAATAAACGGTTCACGATCAAGGGATTCAGCATCAGCCGCCCATTCAAATCACTCCCATTTTACCCTTGATCTTCCTCTTATTTACTGGCCATGCCACTATCAGAAAACTATAAATAGACCCCTCATTTTTCTCATGAGAGGGGATTCCAAGCAATAAGAGAAGAGAAGGAAGAAGTGAAGAGAAGGAAGGGAAGGAAAAGAAGAGAATGAAGATAGCT
>NW_021522654.1:0-853 GCF_001605985.2 Dendrobium catenatum | reverse complement strand
TTTTTATTTTATTTTATTTTATTTGTTTTTTGCATATACTCAGAACTACCTGTATGTTTCAAGGTGGTAGAACCAAAAGTTGCATTCTGTATTCTCTTATTTGTTTTAATTAAAATCCACCAACGGGCCTACGTGTTAATAAAAAACAAAAAGTACAATGTCTTTAAGAGTACCTCCAGCTTACTACTGCTCAAAAGAGCTACAAAAAAGACAAAAAAAGAACCTATGAGCCGGAGTTCCCCACTAAGCAGAAGTACATGAGAACCTAATAACATTCTAGGTTGGCAAGATGCCAAAACTTAAAAAGTAACAAAAAAATTATAAGCAATCTCGGTGTTGCCACCCAAAAAAGACTGTGGACTGCTCCGATAATCCTGTATTCTCTCATTGAATACTTGCTAATTTTACGTTCTTAAACTCAAAGATTGTGGACCGCTCAGATAATCCCAAAGTTTCATTCTTCAGCTCTTCGGAATTATCTGGGGGATCCCAAAATTTTCAAGTCTTGGAACTTTTCCACTTATTCTTCATGAGTCTTGTGGTCTGTTAATCTAACACTGGTGTTTCTAGCTTAAGTTAGGATAATTTGTTACTTAATATAGCAGCAATTCTTCATTCCAATAAGAGAACTGTTAAGCTGATTAGATGCGACAGCAGCAGTTGTGTTAAGCTGGTTAGAACTCTTATGTTTTGAACAAATCATCCACACTTTGTAGTTCCTTACAGCAGAGGAACTTGTAGAGAAAAATAGAAAACAGATGCTAGTGAACTTGAGTTCGGTTTAGGATGTTTCTAGAAATTATTATGAGAAAAAGAAGTAATTTTTAAAAATTGTTATGAGTGTTATTAACTT
>NW_021522653.1:0-269 GCF_001605985.2 Dendrobium catenatum | reverse complement strand
GTAATAATATGTCTAAATCAAGGCCTGACCCAACTATCATTGACTTGACCCGAAAAATCTAGCTCATTTGGCGGGCAGAGTTGGGTAGGGCCAGGCCGCACCAAGCCGAATCCAGCCCGACCCACCCAAACAAAGCCTGATATAGAACTCACACAGGTGTCCTTTCAGGTGCTCTTCAATCTTCATCTTCACCACCATAAAACACATACGCAGGTGAATAGAGAATTTATAGCAAGATATAAAGCTGGTAAAAATCATTAAATAGTCAA
>NW_021522652.1:0-219 GCF_001605985.2 Dendrobium catenatum | reverse complement strand
TGCTTTGCTATATGATATCTCATTAATTTGTATAAAAATTAATTTTTATATGTATAAATTTACATTTTATTTTATTCTTATGATTAGTTGAAATAAAAATAAATACATTTAGGTATAAATAAGAATTTATTCCTATTTTATTTTTTTTCCTATCTTGAGAAAAAATAATTTACTCTAATTTTTTCTCATTTCAAAAAAAAAAAGAATGTCCTCTGTGTT
>NW_021522651.1:0-383 GCF_001605985.2 Dendrobium catenatum | reverse complement strand
CATAGCGAACCACTGTGGACACAAGTATTGGTATCACATACGACAGTGGTGATCAAGTTTTACAAGTGCATTGAGTACAAGGGCGACTCTATGTACGAAAAGGACACCCCCTGGCAGAAAGGGGTGAAATGTTTGAACAAATTAGAACCAAACTTCCTGGTGTTCCAAAGTCTCTTCCTAGTTCTATATATAAGAAGAAAACAGTTATGGTGCCCACAAACACCGAAAATATAAAGTCCACTACGCCAAAGAGCCTAAAAGGAGTTCTTTCCAAATCAGCAGTCTCTGACTCCAAAATCAAGAAAATCCTTTCCCGGTGAATGAGAAAGGGGGCGTCAACATCAAAATCCAACGCCACCGGATCTGCAATACTTATGAAAGCA
>NW_021522650.1:0-253 GCF_001605985.2 Dendrobium catenatum | reverse complement strand
CAAGAGAAATAGTATTTGTCAATCATCAAAACATAAGACATAAAAATAGGTTTGCAACAATCTCCCCTTTTTTTATGATGGCAAAATACTACGAAAAACAGCAAAAATTCAGGATTGATGAAAGAGGAACCTCATAAACTTCTCTCCCTTTTGACATATCAAAAAGGATGGTACAAGAAAGCAAAGCAAAAGAGATCCGTTTTTTTTTTTCTTTTCATTTTTTTTTTAAACCAAGGCATGAACATGATATAGT
>NW_021522649.1:0-241 GCF_001605985.2 Dendrobium catenatum | reverse complement strand
GACCTTTGTGTTTGAAAACCCTAACTCATCGTCCCGGACGATCCTATATCGTCCTGGACGATTTGATCGAACTCTTGGTGATAGTCCTGGCCGATAGTATATTTTGTCTGGCCGATGCATTTTATGTGCATCGTCCTGGCCGATACACTTGATCGTCCTGGACGATCCACGTGTCAGTACGTTTTGATCTTTAAATCCGGCCCAGGACGATCCATTATTGGACAATCATCCGGGCCGATCC
>NW_021522648.1:0-294 GCF_001605985.2 Dendrobium catenatum | reverse complement strand
TTCAAATTAGTAGCTTGTTGAGAAGCAAGTCAAAATAGGGTAACGAATCGAAGGACTGAAACAGGGCAACCGAATGAAAAGAAAAACGAAGCGTTTCACTGGCGTAAGTGAAAGCGATAGTTTTTCTTTTTACAAAATCAAATTGAGGTTGAATCATATCATTTTTCTTTGAATCTCTTATTTCAATGCAAAGGATAATGGAAAAAAGAAAGATTGTCGAGATAAAGAAACCCGCGGTTGTTTTTTCATTCTCAATACCCCTTTTTTTCTTTCAGAACAAAACGCTTCGCGCCT
>NW_021522647.1:0-335 GCF_001605985.2 Dendrobium catenatum | reverse complement strand
TCATTTGTGACCTTTGGAATTGATCCCAAGGAGTTTATGGCTCATTTGGGTTCAAACCCTTAAGTAGATCCCTTAGTTGTAGTAATTTGATACTCCCTACGAATGTGTAAAATTCCTCAAATTCACTGTTAATTATAGAGAATTTTTTATTAATCAACTTAGTGGATAGTGACTTCAATTAGGTTCTATCACTTCCTAGAAACATCAAACCTCCATAATCTAGCTAAAACTAAGGATTCAACATCTTACGTGACCTTAGGTCAGAACGGGCCAGAACTTCTAAAAAATCATAACTTCTCATAGGAAACTCCAAATTGAGTGTGCCACCTGTTTAA
>NW_021522646.1:0-354 GCF_001605985.2 Dendrobium catenatum | reverse complement strand
TCGGGAGAAGAATGTAGAGTCGGCCTCACCCCTTCTAGCACCCGGGGTTTTAGTCTTTTTGAGCTTATCAGAGTGATTTTCTGATCTAGACAAGTTCAGTTTTTCAAACTTGGCCACCATGTCTAGTAAGTCTTGAAATGTGTTTATCGTAGCCATGCACAGGAAGGGTTGCATCTTGTCATCAATGTTTCCGATTAACAACTGTACGGCATGCTCTTCTTCTAACTGCTGCTTACATTTTATGCTCAAATTTTGCCAGCGAGTGATATATTTAGTCACTGATTCTTCTCTTTTTCTCTTATCTAGAGCGAGGTCAGCGATCGTGATCTTCTCAGTTGTACTAGCGAATCTCTT
>NW_021522645.1:0-323 GCF_001605985.2 Dendrobium catenatum | reverse complement strand
AAAATATTCATGGCATCAACTTCAATCCAGACTCTATCATAACCCATATTAATACACATTTTAATACCATAAATAACCCCATTTAGCTCAGCAACAGAAGCAGAAATACCAAAAACCGGACCCGCAAAAGCCTTAATCACTTGACCCATATGATTTCTAACAATACCCCCACACCCAGCCACCTTACCATTATAAGAACCATCAGTGTTAAGCTTAATCCAATCAATAACAGGCATAACCCATCTAATAATGCTGATCCTATTCTCCTGCACACCCGAAATACTCATAATATTAAAAGCATGGAGCACATGCCGGCAACCTTT
>NW_021522644.1:0-417 GCF_001605985.2 Dendrobium catenatum | reverse complement strand
TGACCAAAAATAGCCTCGGTTCATCGTATGGTATGAATAGGGTCATACAGTATCATCACCAATTATTAATTAAGCCTTGATATAATTGACTAATCACAGGGATTAATTTTAGCATAATAGAGAATTCCCCATGTTCAAAAAAGCAAATAAAATTGCCTAATTATATATAACCATGCTAAAAATCCTATCTAAGTCAGGATAACTGCAACATAGCATAGTAAGTTGACACTTAAGCATATTATAATACATGTTTGATAAAAGAGATATGTCCTAAGGAACATGATATCAATGTAAAGTGGTCCATCCTGGTGCAAATCTATTTTCATGACTTATATTTTGATGATCGACAAATACTATTGATTCTCTTGGACTGCCTATTACTTCTAACTTTTCAGGAATCGAAGATCGGATGAACAA
>NW_021522643.1:0-337 GCF_001605985.2 Dendrobium catenatum | reverse complement strand
TATATATATATTTGTTAAATTAGTTTGCAAAATAGATGCGTGATGGTTCCAAAATATCCACTTATATCAACATGTGTCAATTTCTTAAGAATTTACCCTAGTGCCCAAAAATTATGAAAAAAGGGTGTAATTAAATCATTATAATATCATGTTATAGTGAAGACAATCTTTTATTTGGATAATCCTTAAGAGGCGTAGAATGACTGAGATAAAATATAGATTTGTATAATCCTTAAGAGGCTTAGAATCATTTTGGCTAACAAAGGTTCAGTTATTTTTTAAATCTTTTATCATTCAAATTTTAAGAAGGGGTCCCTCAATTTCTTGATCAAACAAC
>NW_021522642.1:0-1414 GCF_001605985.2 Dendrobium catenatum | reverse complement strand
TTCGCCCAAATCCGGCCTTAAATCCGCCTAAATCCGCCTAAATCCGCATACCAAACAGCCCCTTAAAATCATAATCTCCGTACATTTTGAATCCTACGACATTTATGATACATTTAAAGTGTAAGAAAGATTTGACGTTGGAAAAGTTCAAATTAGCAGGCGTAGTTGGAAGTTGACAGAACAAGGCATCAGCATTCAGCAACCCTTTATATGTACTTCATATGAGCTTCTTGTCTTCTTAAATCCTCCCGACCCAATTTTACAGCTCTACAAAGAAGCCATGGCAGATTTGAATTCAAAAATCACTCTCAAACTTCTGATCGATGATCGTAGCCACAAAGTTCTATTCGGTGAGGCTGATAAAGACTTCGTAGATTTCATGTTCAGCCTTCTTACTTTCCCACTAGGCTCTGTCATCAAACTCCTCGCTCCTCCAACTATGATTGGATCTATTGGAAAATTGTATCAAAGCGTAGAAAATCTTAACGAGATTTACCTTGTGCCAAACAGAGACAAATCCTCTTTACTTCAACCGAAAGTGTCCACTAATGTTAAGAATCATTTACTTCTCGACACAGAAGCCATTGCAGAACTCAAATACTATATTTGTAATCATTGCAATAGAAAAGTCACTACTGTAAAAAGCACCGTGTGCCCAAACTGCAAGCAGGTGATGGTCACCGAAGCTGCCTTCGTGGTTCCATCGGGTTCAACTTCTTCAGCTACTGGAGCTGAAACTGGAGGGGAGATTAATGCTGGAGGCTTTGTGAAGGGAGTAATCACTTACATGATTACAGATGATTTGGAAGTGACGCCTATGTCTGCAATCTCCAGCATCACTCTTATGAATCGCTTCAGCATGAAAAATGATGTTCAACTAATGGAGAAGGTGGTCACCGTCGGCATGAAAGAGGTTACTTCATAATCAAACTAATGCTTTTTTTAGAGATCTTTGATAATTTTTGTTTCATAGATGTGTGTTATTAAATTTGATTGTTTTAGGGGCTTGCTTTGCTCAAGGCTTCGTTAGACTCACCAACTGCTTTGACTGATGTCTTCTGTTCACCTAATAAGAAGAAGGCAAAGCCTCCACCTTCCTCTTTTGTGAATTATTATGATTAATGATTACTATCTCCCTATTTTAAACATTTTGTGTAATGCTATGATCCTATAAAAATATGAGAATTTTGGCTATCCTTATATCATGTGTATTTTGTTTTACAAGATTTTTGTATAAGTTTTGCTTAGATATTTGGACTAGTATTTGTATGCAAGTGTAACTTTCTCTATATGTATTTGTGCCCAGTGTCTTTATTTTATTACTTAATCATGTCTTCTTTTAGTGTAATATGTATGGAAATGTAAATTTACCAAACAAAATTGTTTAATTATATATTTAACTTTATTATTATTT
>NW_021522641.1:0-291 GCF_001605985.2 Dendrobium catenatum | reverse complement strand
AGTTGTCACATGGTGTAACTCAATGTCTCCCTTAGTGACATGATCTCTAATGAACTGATGCCTAATGTGAATCCGCTTAGTCCTTGAATGTTGGATAGGATTCTTAGAGATGCATATGGCACTAGTGTTGTCACAAAAGATTAAGATGGTGCCTACAAGTAATACTAAATCCAATACCTATTGTTTCAACTAAAGGACTTGGGCCACACAACTTCTAAGAGCAATGTACTCAGCTTCAGCAGTGGAAGTGCAATAGAGTTTTGCTTCCTACTAGACCAAGAGACCAAAGAC
>NW_021522640.1:0-224 GCF_001605985.2 Dendrobium catenatum | reverse complement strand
TATGAATAATATTTTCATATTATGAACAAACAATTAGGAATCAAGAAGACTATGGCACAATATTCATAGCACAATAAAAAGATATTAATTAAAACAATAAATGGAACCAAAATATTTCGCATTAATGTTTTATGATTGTGTTCGCCCCAAAATCAAGCCCCGTAGGAGCAATCACATTAAGTTAGTCATGAGTGACTCACATATGCACTATTGTCCCTCACACT
>NW_021522639.1:0-329 GCF_001605985.2 Dendrobium catenatum | reverse complement strand
TATGAGTACATATTAAATTCAATTTTTATATCAATTAAACTTTTTCCATTTTTTAATATTCTTTTAATTCAACAAATATTTCCACGTGGCATACTCACAGACAATAAAATTCGTGCTAAGAAAGAAATTCAGATTTTTTTTTTTCTGATCTCATTAATAATAATTTCTGTTTCTTTATTGCTCCAAGCTTGAAGCCTATAACTATAACCACCTGTAACAGCTCACCACCCACACGCGAAAACGCCCTGGATTATGAAGAGCTCGGGAAAGTATTTAATGACTAGAACGCCCATAAGGTATTCAGAGTAGGAAAGCGGTGAAGTGGATGG
>NW_021522638.1:0-213 GCF_001605985.2 Dendrobium catenatum | reverse complement strand
GCAATACTAGAGCTGTCCCAAACGAAGCTTAAGGTTTCGTTTGAGACGGTTTTATTTATTGCTTCTTAACTTTTGTACGAGAACGTAGTTTTAAGAAGCAGTAAGAAAGCCGTCCCAAAAGAAGCCTAAGAGTTTATCTTTAGCATTTTATAAAATTTATTGTGGAAATAATTACGCTGTTATGATTGCATAAAATAATTTTTCATCACAAAA
>NW_021522637.1:0-406 GCF_001605985.2 Dendrobium catenatum | reverse complement strand
AGAACGATGATAATAGCCAAAGTCTCCACAAAGAAGAACTTATAAAAAATCATAATGAGAAGGTACATGTGTGTTTTTTTTTTCATGGTTAGTAATATTTTTCTGAAACATCTACATTTTTTAGTTGTTTAGATTAATTAAGAACTTGATGTCACGTTTCTGCTACTCAGAATTTTATTTAACAGCAGTTCCTGCTGCTTGAACCTGCAAATCCATGGCCAACCCTGCACACTTAACCATTTTTACATTCCATATCTGCCTTCACTCAAACAAACCACCTGTTTCTAGTATCTTATGATGGCATGTGAGGAGCTCTGATTGTGTCAGTCTTTTAGGCGTTGCTTATGTCATAACCTAACCCAACACAATCTGTTACACCTGAAAAGGTTATACCGTGTCAAAACTA
>NW_021522636.1:0-317 GCF_001605985.2 Dendrobium catenatum | reverse complement strand
CCAGGGGAAGACCAATGCTGAGATCACCTGGGATGAATTCACTGCAGTGTTCAGGATGTGTTTTGTACCACCGTCAGCTCAGCGACAGATGCAGGAAGCTTTTATGAGATTGGAGCAAGACCGCAAGTCAGTGATGCAGTACGAGGCCGAGTTTACTGCACTTGCGAGGTAAGGTTCTCATCTGATTCCTACTGCCGAAGAGAAGTGCTATAGATTTCTGCATGGATTAAACAGAGAGCTGAGGCATCCACTAGTACCTTTTCGGATACATGAGTTTTCCGAGCTGGTGGAGCGGGCCCGATTGATAGAGATTGACT
>NW_021522635.1:0-217 GCF_001605985.2 Dendrobium catenatum | reverse complement strand
AGATACAAGAAATTATATTTATAAAAATTTTCATAAAATATTTATGCATGTTTAATTTGTATTTATTATTTTTTAATCAAACAGGTTTTGGTGTGTCTGACACATGTCGGATGCGTGTCGAACACTACACGTCTCTTTGATGAGAAGTGGTAGTGCATAATAGGCTTTGAGGCATTCAGCTGAGATTTGAAAATTGATTAATTTTTTATAATATTAT
>NW_021522634.1:0-320 GCF_001605985.2 Dendrobium catenatum | reverse complement strand
TATATATATAATTTATTTATTTAGAATCTCTGTTTGTTTCTTTTATTCTCCCCATGCCTTGCAAGAGCCAAGAGCAGTCATCTTGCCGACAATGCTTGCCATGTGGGATAGTGGCCATGACGTATTTTCTTATTATCTTGTAAAACTATTTTTCCAGATTGTCTGTGGAACACTCTGCACCTCGAATCCAACAACTGTTGAGTGGTACCTGGTGTTTACTTCCTTATGCATTGTTCTCTCCCAACTCCCAAACTTGAACTCCATTGCGGGGCTCTCTCTTATCGGTGCAATAACAGCTTTAACTTATACCATGATAGCAT
>NW_021522633.1:0-203 GCF_001605985.2 Dendrobium catenatum | reverse complement strand
AGGAATTAGGATAAGATAGGAATGGTAGGAGTTCACACGGCAGGAACTGTTTCTTATTATGATTGCAAGCACAGCAAAAGCAGAATAATTTTGAGGCTGAAATTTAAAAACATATATTATTTTGAAATATAAAATAATATTTTGATAAAAAAAAAATTCAGATGATTTTTGATAGGGATGCACGTCTTTTCAAGCGAATAAAT
>NW_021522632.1:0-274 GCF_001605985.2 Dendrobium catenatum | reverse complement strand
AGGAATTTAAATACCCGTTGGTTTTGAATGTTTGATTTCTGGTAGGAATTTCCCTTTTGTTTTCTGCTTTATGCCTTTATGCATTTGGTATGAATGTATGGGAAATATTTTCAAACCTTCCCAAACACAAACAGACAATCTACAGATCTAAGACTCCACAAAATAAGGAAATTTCTGCACAATTTTGTATGAAGTTTGTAATATCCACTGATGGGAAATATCCACTAAAGTTTGTAATATCCACTGAAGTTTGTAATATCCACTGATGAATGTA
>NW_021522631.1:0-226 GCF_001605985.2 Dendrobium catenatum | reverse complement strand
ACGGGCTATCCTAGATATCCTCTCCTCCCCTTGAGCAGAAGCTAAGGGGAAAAAGCGACTCCCCTTTAAGAGGGGAGAGGAAGCAGGAATAGGTAGCTCCTCATCAGCCTCAGGTTCTACTTGAGCTAAGGTCTTAAAGGGTACAACTCTCTTAGCCTTAGAGATCTTCTTTCTAAGTCTCCTTAAGTAGTTCTTCTTCTGATTCTTAGTTGAAAAGGTAAGCCCA
>NW_021522630.1:0-277 GCF_001605985.2 Dendrobium catenatum | reverse complement strand
CATTTTTTATCGTTGTGTTTGTACCCCTTCTCTTTTTGATAATGTCAAAGGGGGAGAACGTATTGTTGAATTTTTGTACTGTTGGTTTTCTTTCAAAAAATTAAAAACAACAAAAATATTTTTATCTCCTCTAGTTTTTAAAGTTTTAATCTAGTGAGTGAGAGATTAGGTGAAAAATTCAAATTGTATCATTTATCATCATCAAAAAGGGGGAGATTGTTGCAGATATGTTTTAATGGTTTATGATTTTGATGATAGCAAACACTCTTATTTCTCT
>NW_021522629.1:0-1355 GCF_001605985.2 Dendrobium catenatum | reverse complement strand
TCCTTTTCTGAGAAACTTAAGGAAAATATCCCAGATGTTTGTAATATCGCCGTAGAAGGAAATGAGAAGGTGGAATCAGTTAAAGATCAAAATCCCAATCATTGGATCAGGAAACCCAACATCAAAATGAATTTCACTAAAAATGATTCCCATATTTTTGAAGACGGTAAGGCCATTTTGCTCAATGAATCAAATATTAAAACAAATTCCAAAAAACTCCAAAAATCTGTGGTAGTTAAGGTTTTCGGAAGAAGCCTTCCTTTCAATTTGATTGCCAGTGAGCTCAGGAGGCAATGGAATTCTATTGGGAAGTTTCATATAACTTCAATTGGTCTCAGATGGATTTTATGTTCTTTTTCTGAAATGGAAGGAATGAAAAAAATCTTAGAAGGAGGACCTTGGTACGTTAATGACCATATTGTGGGGATAGAAAAATGGTCTCTGATGTCCTCCCCTTCATCCTTTAAAGGTTTGACTCCTATATGGGTAAGGTTTCCTCACCTTCCTTTAATGTGTTGGGATGAAGAGAATGTTGCGAGAATAGCATCTATGGTTGGACATCCTTTATGGATCGACAGCAATATGTTCCAGTGGAGCAAAAGAGAGTATGCCAGAGTATGCGTTCGCATGGCTCTAGATCAATAATTCCCTTCAGGAGTTTGGGTGGAAGGATCTTGTGGACGGTTTTTTCAAAAACTGGAATATGAGAAGGTATCCACATTTTGCTTTAAATGTGGTATGGTGGGAAATCTCTTGGGAGATTGCAAGGAAGTGAATTCCTCCAATTTAATGAAAGATTCTATTAAAGGAAGTGTTGAGGTTGAATCAAATTCTATAACTCAAGGAGACGACAATAAGGATGCTTATGGTCCTTGGACAATGGTCATGAACAGTAAAAGGAGGAGATTCTTGCGTAAATTTGGAAGATTCAATCATAATGCTTTCAAGGTCAACAAAATAAATACTATTTTTTGTCACGAAAATAGATTATAATAAAGAATCAGCAGTGGATCATTCAAATTTTGTAAATCCTGTCCCAAATTTGGAACCAATAGTTGATGCTATGATTGAAGAAGTAGTAGAAATAAATAACCCAGCTGGAATTATCAATGAGAAATCAGAAATGATAAAGGAGAATATTGTGTTGAAAGCCATTAATACTGTAATTCCTGATTTTGAGAAGGTAGATTGCTCTGCAAAAATTACAGAAGTTACTAACAAATTTAGCATCCTCAATTCTTGCAGTGAAGGAGAAGAAGTTTATTCTGAAACTATTTCTAATGAAATTGAAGAAGGAGAAGTATTACCTGAAGATAAGCCTTTTGAGAATTCAGCTCCAGTAAACGAAAATTCAG
>NW_021522628.1:0-370 GCF_001605985.2 Dendrobium catenatum | reverse complement strand
TTTATATGACGGGGCTTTGTTGAACAATAGATGAAACGGTGATTTATGATTTGTGTTAGTGGATGGCATGCGGTTGATTAGATACACCGCAGTGCTGGATGCGTCTGGCCAGTGAATGTATGGAACTGAGGCGTTGTGCATAAGCGTTCTTGTTGTGTCAATGACATGCCTGTGCTTTCGTTCGGCGACACCGTTTTGATCAGGCGTGTATGGGCATGATAGCTGATGGTGTATGCCATTTTGTTTTAGATATGATAGAAGCTTGTTGTTGACGTATTCTTTTCCGTCGTCAATGCGCACACATTTGATCTTACAGGAGATTTGGTTTTCGATGAAAATTTTAAACATTATAAATATATTCGTGACCTCG
>NW_021522627.1:0-320 GCF_001605985.2 Dendrobium catenatum | reverse complement strand
ATCTCCCACGGTATCTTCGTCGGATTCAAATCCCGCGACGAAGAATGGCGAGCGGAGGATGTCGAGATTTCCTTGGGCATCAAACACAAGCCCCCATTCTAGCTCGGAATTCGCCATGCGGCATGGACGAGGGATTGAGCGGCGCTACCACGGAATCTCCAAGGGGAAGCAAAGGGGCCGGCGGGTTGGAAGCAAGGGGAAGGCCGGCGGTAGGATTAGGATGAGGAGAGGGGAGAGGTTTTGAGAAAAGTGAAATTAATTTCAGCTTTAGGAATTTAGGAGAGAAATAACATTCAAATTTGAATCTCCTAATGAATGCA
>NW_021522626.1:0-311 GCF_001605985.2 Dendrobium catenatum | reverse complement strand
TAAGAATATGTCAATCTTTAATTTTGGATTATGTGGCCCTGGAATTATAAGTGACAGAAATATATAAGGAGTAGCCATACATAACTCTGGAGGAAGATTGTAAGGAGTGAGTATCACAGGCCAACATGAGTACGGTGTAGCCGACTGACTGAATGGAGTAAAACCATCTGCGCATAAACCTAATCTGATATTTCTTGGTTCTGCCACGAATGTGGGATGTGTACGATCAAAGTGCTTTTAAGCCTCTGCTTCTGATGGATGTGTGATAACTCCGTCTTATGGAATGTGATCATTATGCCATCTCATATGTG
>NW_021522625.1:0-252 GCF_001605985.2 Dendrobium catenatum | reverse complement strand
TAGCACAAAATTTCTCTTCTCAGCAGTCAAACACATATGTCCTTTGTAATTTTCTATTTCAGCTGCATAAACATAAGTTACAGGTTTTATTTGAATGTTATCTACTGGTATTGGTTCATTTGGATTTGTATATAGAACAAGTTGCATTTCTGCTGGGACTGGCTCATTTGTTGGGATTGGATCTTTTGGTGGGATTGGATCTTTTAGTGGGATTGGATCTTTTGCTGGGATTGGCTCATTTGGTTCATTGGG
>NW_021522624.1:0-228 GCF_001605985.2 Dendrobium catenatum | reverse complement strand
ATCTTTCTCCCCTTAGCTCCAAAAGCTAAGGAGAATTATTCCACATGTAGCCCAAAAGCTATATGTTGGACACCTTTCTTAGATTCAAAATCTAAGTAACCTACTCCACTCAACCCAAATTAAGTGATCTCTCCTATGACATTTAAAATGCTAAATATCTAGATGTCCCTTAGGAATTATCCAATCCATTGAAGTTCATCCTACCCTATTGGATGAATTTCATCAAGT
>NW_021522623.1:0-312 GCF_001605985.2 Dendrobium catenatum | reverse complement strand
CCCCGGGTCATAACCATTTACCTGCAGTGCTATTTGGAGGCAAACCGCCGGTTAGAGGACACGTACTACGTCCTTACTGGCAAGAGATTGTTTGAGAATGGATCATAGTGATATTTTCGACTAGGCATTAGCTCTTATGTGAGCTGAAGTAAATTTTAATTTGTCCACCTCGGCAAACTGTTGCGGAGGGTGGATGGATTTTGCTTTAAGTTTTTGATGGATTTATTTCAATTTTAAATATTTTTGAACTTTAATGATTTTTGGATTTTGAATGGGTATTTTAGATGGAGCTTGGAAGACATTTGGATATTT
>NW_021522622.1:0-310 GCF_001605985.2 Dendrobium catenatum | reverse complement strand
GAATTCCCGCATAATTTGGAGTTCGGGTGGAACTCCGGTGGTGGTCAAGGAGGAGTCTCTTCCCTCCTACTCTTCTCTTCTCCTCTTCTTCTTGCTTTTTTGCTTGGGTCCCCTCTCATGAGAAATGAGGGGTCTATTTATAGATTTTTTGGTGTGGCATGGCTTGTGAATATGTGTGAGATCTGGGGCAAATATAGAGTGGTCGAATGGACGGTTGATATTGAATCCCTTGATCGTGTACCGTTCGTAAGACATTTGAAGGACTTAATGATGTCGGAATTCGACGATCTTGGGCTCGTTGAATTACCTC
>NW_021522621.1:0-417 GCF_001605985.2 Dendrobium catenatum | reverse complement strand
CATGTAGACTCTTATATTTTAAAGGATCTGGTAATTCTGCAGAAACAATTCTATCAAAATGTATTGAAGATATTATCTTAAAAGCAGTATCCAAGATAATTAGAAAATGAGCATGTGGAAGTCCTCTCTTCTGAAATTCGATAACATATACACGGGCTACTACAGTTCCAAAAATTGATTTCTTGAATAATTGATCCCTTAAATCTTATAATTTAGCCCTGAAAATACGTGTTGTTAGATCGGGTCTGTCCTGTGCCGTTTGACCTGGCTTTAAGTCATTTTTAATCTCTTGCCAATCAGGATTACATGTCATTGTTATGAACAAGTCTAGTTTTCCAAAGCGTTGACAAAGAGCCATTGCATCTAAATATCTTCGCCGTATATCACGAGGTCCGCCAATGAACGAAGGTGGAAGTA
>NW_021522620.1:0-336 GCF_001605985.2 Dendrobium catenatum | reverse complement strand
CCGAGCGGACATCTCTCGCTGCTTCTTCATTCACTACCCACACGCTCGATTGGCTTTTAAAGGCGTCGAAGAGTGACGATCAAGAGCGGGATTCATGCAGGAATTGCGGAGATGAGACGCAAGCGACGCCGACTCAGCGTATCCTCGGCTGGATTCGTGGACCCGATGGCTTACAGGTATTCTGACTTTTTTTTTTGTTATGTTGGTGAATACCTAGAGGTCAACAAATGCCCCCCAACAAATGTGGTTTGCGTCTAGAACGAAACACGTTTGTTGTAAGCTGATTGACCCTATGGATCTCTAGATATTTGTTCTAGATGTCACATAAAGGGTTTC
>NW_021522619.1:0-214 GCF_001605985.2 Dendrobium catenatum | reverse complement strand
GCATTAAAGAAAAAAAAACCCTATTACAAATAGATATTAAAAACAACTAATGATGTTATCCTACCAGACAAATGTTAAGTAACACTTATTGAAAAGAAAAAACCTAATAAAAGAAAAATATTTAGAATATCATGACAAAGATAAGAACCACTACTCCTCATTTTAAACTAATTGAGTTGTTGGGGACACCAAAAAATAAAACAACCCAAAGGGT
>NW_021522618.1:0-318 GCF_001605985.2 Dendrobium catenatum | reverse complement strand
GTCCCACCGTTGCGAATATGGTTAGGTGGACATCAGATTTTTCTTCGACCCTTTGTTTTGCCGTTTCGATCTGGTCAGGTAAACATTTGGTCATCCTCATCTGCCGTTGCAAATGTGGTCAGGTGGATGTTGGATCACTTTTTTCTTCTATTCTGCTGTTTCGATCTGGTCAGGCAGATAGTCGTTTCTTTTCTCTACTCTTGTTCACTGTTTTGATTTGGTCAGGTGAGCACTGAGTTTTTCCATTCACTATTTCGATCTGGTCAGGTGAATGTGGAACATTTCTCTTTTTCCTTCTGTTCTGCTGTTTCGATCTGG
>NW_021522617.1:0-2131 GCF_001605985.2 Dendrobium catenatum | reverse complement strand
AAAAAAGATTTCTTTCTACCTTTAAAAAGAGAAATACCAAGATACTTGATAGGTAACAGGCCATGCACAAAACTAGTAAGGTCTTTGATAGTCAAGATACGAGCATTATGTACCTTGTTAGAAATAATGAAACAATAATTCTGATTGTTCAAAGAAAGGCCACTAACAGTTTAAAAATTGTAAAAGAAATCCATATGCTTATTGATCTTATTACAAGAAGCATTCATAAAGATGATAAAGTCATCAGCAAAATATAAGTGAGATATAGGAAAACCCTCTGTAGTCCTGAAATAGAAGGTGGGATGATTTTCAAAAAGGTTAGCATGGCTTCTGGAAAGATAATCAATCGCAATAATGAAAAGAGCCGGAGATATAGGGTCTCTCTGCCTTAAGCCATGAGAAGATTTGAAAAAACTCAAGCTCTTTCCATTGATAATAATAAAGAAAAAAGAACCTTCAATGCAATTTCTAATAAGGTTAATGAAAACCAAGTTAAAATTGAATAATTGCAAGATGTTACAAATGAATTGCCAACTAATGTTATCATAAGCTTTGGAGATATCAAGCTTGAGGATAATATTACCACCCCTCACCATGACATCCAAATCATGGCAAAATTCTTAGGCCAATAAAATTTTATCAGAGATAACACAACCTTTAACAAACCCCATTTGGAAAGGAGAAATAATTTTAGGAAGAACAATAGTTAACCGATTCATAAAAATTTTAGAAACCAGCTTACTAAATAAAGTGTAAAGACTAATAGGTCTAAAATTATTTCAATTACTAGCATAATTATTCTTAGGGATATGAACAATAGAAGTAGAAGAAAAAAATTTAGGTATAGCACGAATAGCAAAAAAATCCAAAACCGCAACATAGAGATCATCCTTAATAATACCCCAAGCTTTTTGAAAAAATTTGGTAGTAAACCCATCCTGACCAGCAATAGAGTCACCATTCATATCAAAAACAATATATTTGAATTCATCTAAAGAGGAAATTTTAGAAAGAAAATCATTATCCTCATACGAGATGAGATTGGGGATAATAGCAGGGTTGTCAATATTACTAGGGATAAAGACCTTGTTGAGCCTATCCTGAAAGTGTTGAACAACCAACAAAGAAATTTTCTCAACATTCTCAATAATATAACCATCCTTATGTTTGACTTTATAAATGGAATTCTTAGCACTTTCCTTTTGACCAAAGCATGAAAATATTTTGTGTTATTATCACCTTCCACCAGATGCTTAGCAACAGCTTTTTATTTCCAAAAAGTTTCCTCATGGGCATACAATTTAAAGAGACAAGCCTTAACCTCTCTAAGTAAAGCAAAATTAACATCAGAAGGAGAGATTTGACAATTAAGCTCAGCATTATTAATTGCATCTTCAACACTTAAGATATTTTTAAAGACATTGCGATTCCACCAATTTAAAAGTTGTTTAATTCTTTTTAAATTGAACCAAAGTCTTTTCATGACAATAACACAGTTATCAAGATGTAAATGGGCATCTAAATTATCCTTAACAACACTCATAAAAGAATCATGCTGAAACCACATACTTTCAAATCTAAATTGAGGAAAAGAGCTTACATGTCTAGTATTAAGAGCAATTAGAAAAGGAGGATGATAAGAAAGAGTATAACTAAGATGCTAAAAAAAAAATGAACTAAAAGACTTAAGCCAGTTATCATTAAATAAAATACGATCCAGCCTTTACCATAATTGTCCCCGATTCCAAGTAAACTTGTTACTAGAAAAGCTAATTTCAATGAGATTACAATCCATAATCATATTATTAAAATCCTTCATAGAATGAAAAATAGGAGAGGACCCCCCAATTCGCTCCGAAGGATTATAAATGGTGTTAAAATCACCACCCACCAACCAAGGAAATTGACAAATACTATGAAAGTCAGATAACTGCTCCCAAAGAATTTTTCTAGTCCCATGAGAGGATGCAACATAACAAAAGAAGCACAATAATTAAGATTTAAAACTTCAATGTTACAATGCAAAACTTGAGTAAATTGCCAAGAATATCAATCCAAACTGAATCTTTCCAAAATAACCAAATTTTTTTTTTTTTTGGGAAAATTTGGGGCCTAAGCCCAATTCATTAAT
>NW_021522616.1:0-364 GCF_001605985.2 Dendrobium catenatum | reverse complement strand
TATTTATTATGTATCGTACTGTACGATCCACCTATTAGTACAGTACGAAACTTTTGGTCAAAAGTCGTACTGAGCGCCTCGGGACGATCGATATTAGCCTGATCGTATTGTACGATACGTATCGTATTGTACGATTTGACTGCCTTGTCCCGAAACGACTCGTCAGAATATTAATTGGATATCGTACTGTACGATCCCAGGTTGTACTGTACGATTTACGGAAATTTCTATAAATACCCTTGCCTAGGCTGTTCAATTCACTCAACCCTCTCTTCACTCAGCCTTCACTTCGTTTTCTTGCCCTCCTGCAATGTCTAAATGAGGTCAGATGACTGCCGGAAGCTCGTCCTCATCCCGTCGTCAA
>NW_021522615.1:0-2878 GCF_001605985.2 Dendrobium catenatum | reverse complement strand
AGATAATTGATCGTGTTGAACTAGAAGACTTGACTTTAATATTATAGAGATATCATCCATCTCATCTCATGATATTTATTGTATAGATCAATATGAAATGATTTGAAGAAGATAAATGATATGATTAAAATATAGTACTTGCATATGCATGTTGACTGATAGAGCACAACCCCTTATGATACTGGCTGGGGACGCAATATACTCTTGCACGTAAATGAAAAAAAGAAAAGGAAATGAAAAAAGAGTATCTTCATTGGTACTAAATTAGACGGTGATTCATGTGACACTTGTATTATTTATTTATAAGAAAGGAGAAAGATATAGATAAAAATAATATATATGAATAATATTGAAAGTTTTGAAATGCAATGAATCTAAATGGAATTACTTTATGATATGAATTGAAATGCTCATGCATATTGTTCCAATTATCTTGTGTTATTATAATTTAGAAGCATATTTTACTCATTGTGTTGGTTTTATTCACTGAGCTGTGACTTATTTTTAGTAACTCTAACATTTTCAGGTATAAATTAATATAATCAACTTGAGTAGAATAGATGAAAATATATACCATAGACGTGATATGCCGAATGAATATATTTAATTCATTTTATATCAATTTATAGTTTTTTTAGGTTTTAGTGGCTCTTTTAGTTTATTGAGATAGTTTTAGATTAATTAAAAATTTTAATTAATCATCCGACCGTCTGTTCCCGTCTCGTTAATTCGAGCATCCGGGCCGGGTTGTGACAGAGGTTATACAAGGTTATATGATTTAAATGCTATTTATTTAAAAAAAAAATAATGTAGTGCTCAATTTTTTTTTAATTCCTCGCTAAAACAAATAATGCATTTCCTGAATAATCTTCAATACCAACACTTGAAGCATCACAAAAAATATGAATGCTTTATCAAAGAAGATTGCATAACATGTGCATTGTTTAGTCTCTCTTTAATATATTTATAAGCACAATCAATTGCCAACAAAATCTCCTCTTGTGATTGTTGAAAACAAGAGCCAATGATAGTATTGAAAGCTTGATAAATATTTTACAAAATGGAGCACCTATTCAGATTCCATAAAAATGAGGCACTATGTACCAAAGTGTCTGATACAGTAAAGGAGAAAAATCAAATCATACATTAATAGGTTCACAATATCGAAGCATCTGGCATAGTAATAGTTCGATGATAGAGTTGATGTTGGCTTGTATTAAGGGAGCGAGCATAGTAGTTGGCACTTATCATCTTCATTGCAACCCATGTCATGTAGGGGTGTAAGAGGTCCCATGGATCACTACATAATGAACTTGGTGGAGGATAGATAGGGAGATAGGATTTTTGCATCACATAATCTATCCTTGAAGACTGCTAGGGAGGCATAAACATGAGTATGTATGGATATAGCGAGATTTTTTTAGGAGAATGATATCTTTTTTAATGTTGCAACCTCCTCTGCTTATTACAATTTGATCTATTTGATTGAAGTCATTGGGCGAAGGTTGAAACCTCCATCAATAAATGATTTGAAGACATGGGTTTTGAAGGATAAGTTGACAAATACTAAGAAAATATTGAGAAAATCAAGAGGACTTGGAGGTAGATAAGTGTAACTATCATGTCTGATGAATAGTTAGATATAAAGAACATAAACTTGATAAATATATTAATCAATAACTCCTATGGCTTAATGTTTTTGAAGTCTATTGAGGCATCTGATTGAGCAAAATATGATAAGTTTCTTTTTGAAGTACTTGATGGTGTTGTTGATGAGATTAGGGACCACTTGGTGGTTCAAGTGGCTACAGATAATGCCAGTGTTTATTGGGCAGAAGTGCAAAATTTATGGAAATGAGGAATCACTTATATTAAACAACATGTGTTGCATATTGCATAGATCTGATATTTGAAAAACTTGGGGAGCTGCCACAACATAAGAATGCACTGGCTAAAGTACAAAAGAAAATTATATATAACTTATCAGGACTTGGCCCGGAGGCTCGAATTAACGAGGCGGGAACAGACGGTCGGATAATAAATTAAATTTTCGTTTCCTAAATATATTTTCAATATACTAAAAGAGCCACTAAAACTTCAAAGAAATAACTGATGAATAATCTTTCCACATGTTGTTCTTTTCCGGTGATCTTCGTTACGGTACTCATTTTACTTTATTCCATTTGATTATAATATTATACTTAAAATATTAAAACAAGCTAAAGTAGTTAACACTGCATGAAGTAAACAAGCTATCTAAATTACAGTAAACTCAAGGATATGAAACAGTATCATTGCATATTTCTTTTTCTTTCATGTCTAAATATCATTTAATTCATAATCATTTCATAGAATTCTTTCAATGTTTTGTTCATTTATATATTGGTATATATATCTATTATATAAATAATATATATTATTAATTTTTATATGCCTGCTTTCTCATTTCTCATCATAATACAACTTAAAAGAGCCACCATACTAACTTTATACTAATGAAGGATACTTTTCTTCAATTTTTTTTTTTTTCATAACCTTCTTTCATTACATGCAAGGGTATATGGCGTCCCTTCATCTAGTACATAAGGGGTTGTGCTCCAATAGTCAACATGCAAGCAAGCATAACTACATAAATCATATCATTAGCTTCTCCATATGTCATTTCCATATGAATATATGGCATATCTGAATCGCTAACGATATCGAATTTAAGTCTTATCTATACGCATGATCCATTTAAATTTAGTAAAAGAAACATATAGATAAATTCTAGAAATGTAAATGTATTACAATAATAATTATATTGATGCATATATGTAAGAGAACAAATATCATTACTAATTAAGATATGATACTCACCTTTTACCCTAATTATTCA
>NW_021522614.1:0-216 GCF_001605985.2 Dendrobium catenatum | reverse complement strand
TTATTAGGATAGGATTTAGTAATATTCAGCTCAACCAGGACACGAACAACTAAAGGCCTAGAGCGAGCTGATGTAGCATGATCAATCATAAGAGGCCGACCAAACATAGATCCTAAACCATGCAAAATCCTCATGGAAAAGAGATGGAGACGCGGGCTTGGAAAATAAATCCAAATGTGAATAATGGGTGATTCGATTTCAACATCAAAGGATGGT
>NW_021522613.1:0-222 GCF_001605985.2 Dendrobium catenatum | reverse complement strand
GGGGAGAACATTGAAGAGATCCCTAGGAGAGGGAAATTGGATCACCCACCAACCTTGGAGACGGCCGGGTTCGTGGTTTTCTTTATTTTTGTATTCTCACCTTCCCTTCGTCGAGCCTCCTCACCCTACTCCACCTTGCAGTCGGCTTCTCAACTCCACCCGGCCACCTCCCCTCCCAAACCCCACGGTTTCCCCTTACCCGAAAACCCCCCACCTTGCCGC
>NW_021522612.1:0-305 GCF_001605985.2 Dendrobium catenatum | reverse complement strand
CCTGGAGTGAGGGGCTCGGCTGAGTCCTCTCTCGGCTTCTCTCTATCTATCCCTCTCGGCTTCTCTGATTCAGACAAAGAAGAGGACGGAAGGAGGAGAGGGAGGTCGGGTTGTTGGAACGGAGAAGAGGAGGGATCGGAGGAGGACGGGGAGTCGTGGATGTCGAGAGGAGAAGCAGAGAGCGGGAGAGGAGTCGTGTGTGGAAGAGCCGTCGTGTGGGATTTTCGAACGGCCCAAGAGTTTCGTTCGGTCGTGTATTTAACGACGAGTGTGGACGCTCGACCGAGGCAACATCGCAGGATTCG
>NW_021522611.1:0-1212 GCF_001605985.2 Dendrobium catenatum | reverse complement strand
GTGTGTGTAAGGCTGGTGTGATTTGGATAGGTCATAAACATGGTGGTTAGTTAAAGTTATCTATAGTTCATGTTTGTTGGGAGTCTAAAAAAGGATATTTTATTTAAAATTCAAATATTAGTGTATTAGGGTCTATTTTAATTATTTCAGTTTGTTGATGAGTTTTAAGAATTAAAAGTACTGATATTTAAAGTTTAAGTGATATTAGCCAATTTTGGAAAGTTCTAGGTCCTCCTATGAACTAAGCTAAGGTTCCAAAAAATTCACTATGGGAAAAAGGCTAATTTTGGGTCTCCTATTACCTTAGGAAGATACTAGACCTTAATACAAGTAGTTAAACAGGTAGTAGGCTGAAATCGAAGTTTTCTATCCAAAGTTATGAATTTTTTAAGTTTCGGGCCCTAAATGAACTACGGTTGACCAAAAAGTTGACTTTCTAATCTAGGTCGTCTTCTGCAAACCTAAGATTTTTAATAAATACTAGGCCCTAATTGGAGTCTAATGCAAGTGAGTTTGCCTGATTTGGAATTTTCTACAATTAGTTATGGATTTCTAAAGATCGGATAATTAAGGGAATTTTCTAAATTAACTATGAAAGGGGCCCTTTTTACTGTTTGCTCCAAAAAAGCTCCAAACTGATTGGAATCACCTCCAAAGGTCAGGAATGACCAGAAAAAGTGTTTCCAAGTGTTTGGAGGAGATTTGGAATCTTTAATAATTTTTAATGAATTATTAGGGGCAAAATGGTGAATTCCACCTATGGTCAAATTAGGGGTCAACCTGAAGTCAAACTAGGGAGCCCTATTTATCTAAAGTCAAGGGTCAGATTCTAAACAATTTAAGGTATGGTGGGTAATTTTCTGACCTAAGATGTATTTATTGTATTTTTCGGAAGGTCTCGGGACATTATTTAACCAGTTAATTAGGGTTAGTTAACTAAGGGGTATAAAGACTCCTAAAAATTCCTAGAAAATTTTGGGATGTTTCGGATGTCACTAAGTTTAAGTTTGGAGGTTTTCATGTCATTCTGGGGTCTATCCTAGTCCCTAGAAAACTTATAAGTTCGCTAGACGGGTCCTTAATTTTTTGTCCTTAGGGTGTCACTACGTTGTAGGAGTTTAAAGTGATGTTTAGTCTAACCCTCAAGGTAGTAAATGCATGGGAGTACAAAAATAAAATAAACACACCATGGTCCTTAGATCTAGGAGAACC
>NW_021522610.1:0-338 GCF_001605985.2 Dendrobium catenatum | reverse complement strand
TAATAAATGAATTTATTATTATTATACTAATTTATTATAATTGCATTATTCTATTGCTCATGCCATTAGATTGTTATTTTTATTGATATAAATACTAATATTATTTGATATTACTGATTCACTATACTGATATTAAGCATGTGATATACTGAGCACGTGATATAGAATGTCTGGATAGCATGTGTACATTCTTATTTAATTTTATTACATTGATTTAATTTTGATAATCTTTACTGATATTTTGATTTGATATTTTATATGATTTCTGTATTGATTGGTATTACTGCAATTATTATTTTATAGATTTGACACTCATATTAATTTACTACTATTTTGGA
>NW_021522609.1:0-221 GCF_001605985.2 Dendrobium catenatum | reverse complement strand
ATGAAACTTGATCCGAGTCAACAAAATTTAAAACCTTGGCTCTTTTCGGGTCGATTGGGGTCACTCTACTTCTCACTATACTTTTGAATTTGTTCCCATTTGTCGTTCTGACAGGGTCCAAATGATTAAGAGAAAATTTTCAATAAAAACAATGAATCTTCTATTTTCGATAAGAATTCAAATGCCATTCTTGAGAGATATATGTGAGTCCTTAAATATAT
>NW_021522608.1:0-227 GCF_001605985.2 Dendrobium catenatum | reverse complement strand
AGGACGTATCTCTACGTCAGGTGGGAGGACGCAATAATTTTTCGACAAAGAGAGCATTGGAATTTTCTATAAATCTTATATTTCTCTCTTAGAAAACTCTCTAAATGTGTGTAAAAATAAATAAATAAAGGTCTCTTCATAAAACCAAGAAATGATATTGTCACCATCCCTACCAAAATCTTACATATTACATCAAATTGCCCAAATAGGCTCCATTTGATCATGAT
>NW_021522607.1:0-377 GCF_001605985.2 Dendrobium catenatum | reverse complement strand
GATTATTGCCTTTTCTCTTTGGATATCTAAAGCCATCCCACTCGATTTCCCAAATGGAAGAAGACTATCCCCTATAAGGATGCCTTCCTCTTTTGGGATTCAAGTGGGATAAGAATATCCACACTCAAAGTTGCATTTTCACAACTCTTAACTTATTACAAATTTTTACATCCATTGGAAATAAAAAATTCTACTCCCTGCATAGTTATCCTAATAAAAATCAACCCAAGCAATTTATATAAAAGTGAAAATGCTAACACCATTGACCCTGTGCCAAGCCATGCTCTTAATTTTGAGGGATAAGCAACTCCATCTGTAGCAGTTATAATAATTTACTAATTTTAGCCCTCATTTTTGTTTAGGGGGAGCTGAGCAAG
>NW_021522606.1:0-297 GCF_001605985.2 Dendrobium catenatum | reverse complement strand
CGGCGCTGCGCCGCGGCCTGGACACGTGGCACAATCCTGAAGGACCACTTAACCACGTCGGCATACAAGAAAGCCGTCCGATCGGATCGGATCGGATCTGATCCGAGCGCTCAGATGGCGCCACGTCGCCCGCGTGGTCTGGCCAGAGGACCTGGGTTCGAATCCCAGGAGGAACACACGGGTTCCAGATCTAATCTGGGCCGTCCGATGATCGATCCGACGGTCCAGATTTGCCGAAACTGGGCTTTTTCAAATGCTCGTAACTTCTAAAATACTGAACCAAACTTAACGAAATTT
>NW_021522605.1:0-299 GCF_001605985.2 Dendrobium catenatum | reverse complement strand
AGAGGGTCTAGATAAGGTCGAGGAAACCCTATGAAAGTAAGAAGTCATTGACTGGAGAGAAAAGGAGAAGGTAGAGAGGGAGTGGGCGGCGAGGGGTGAAGAGAGAGAAAGCTGGGGGAGGAAAATAGGAAAGGAAGATGAGTCGCATAGAATTGGTGGGTAATTGGTGCAGTGCGCCACGGCGCATAGAAGTGATTAGTAAGGTGATGGTGGTAATGTGGTCCCCAAATGAAGTAAACCAAAATTTCTATGAAAGAAGAGATTATTACATGCGCTGTCTGGATCATCCGAAGGCGAAT
>NW_021522604.1:0-966 GCF_001605985.2 Dendrobium catenatum | reverse complement strand
TCTCATATGACAAAATTAAAGATGGTACAAAAATTTGGTCTTCCTCTTTAATGTGTTATGCTATTGGAAAATAACTATTTCATGGTAGCCTTTTCTAGCGACTAACTAACCATGGAAACTAAAAAGCTAAATCTCTCTTCTTTCCCTTGTACAAGGATTATTTTGTTTAAGTTTTCTTGTTTGGAATATCCTAAAATGGTGCTTATAGGAGGACTATGATTTGTTAATGGCAAGCATTTCTTCTTCAAACATTGGGACCCTAATTTTCTTTTCTTAAAGTTTATTTTAGGGAATTTCCTATAGGGGTTAAGTTTCCTAAGCTTCTTCTCTACTGTTGGACTGAGACAAAAATTTCAAAAATTGCTATCATGATCAGGGTGCCCTTAATTATAGATCTTCTTATTGCTAGCAAAACTAAACTTACTTTTTTCCTGTGTTCGTATTTAGATCTCCACTTCCTTTTTTCTTCCATAAGAAATTAATATTTCCTTAAGAGGAAAAAGGTTAACCTGAAAGTTTTGTATGAATGGATCCCTCTTTATATACAACTTGTTACAAGTTTGCACATGAGGCTCATATTTATCTTACATCCATTACTCTGCAAAACTGTATTCTCTTCTTTAGACCCCCAACCTCTTAATCTATGGGTCAAAGTTGGATCAGGTGACTGCTTCCCACTCCTCCTTAGCAAAATTTTATCAAACCACTATCACCCCCACCTTTAATCATTGCTCCTTTTAACCATGACTTAAACACCCCTTTTATAGGCTCCCACTATAATATATCCTGAAGACACTCATTAAACCCCCTCCCTCCACCTAAAATACCATGTACTATTAATACCTTTCCCCCTCACAAATCCATTATCCTTTCTAGCCAAGGTTTAGCCTCCAGTAGTTGTATTATTCCAACTCTGATCCTTCCCAATACTTAGTCCTCATCCTTTATCGATAACCCTGACCTACA
>NW_021522603.1:0-257 GCF_001605985.2 Dendrobium catenatum | reverse complement strand
TTATATGTGGTTGATTTTCAGGTCAGGGCAAGGGAGCGGAAGATAGGAATTGATCCGGATCTTCAGATTTTCGTCTTTTGATTGATTTTGATTCTTTTGTACTCAGGATAGATTTCAGTACTGGTGATTATAGTGTAATTCCTGAGTATTTGTACATGATTTTTGAGATGAATCGACTTGTATATTTATGTTTAAAATTTCATAGATGTTTGATAGACTGCTTAATTAAAGGTTTTAGATAACTCTGGTAAATTGTT
>NW_021522602.1:0-229 GCF_001605985.2 Dendrobium catenatum | reverse complement strand
AGAGCAAGAGGGGAAGATTTTAGAGGGAACAGAAAAAATGCCTCCCCTAGGGCCTATTCCTAGGGAGGAGTCCGGTAGAAGGTATGTGGAGAGGCATGAGAGGGTTGGGCATGAATGGAGGGATGTTGAATTTGAAAGGAGAGGGGCTAAATTTGAAAGGTGAGGACTTGATTATGATCGAAGAGGTGCCGAATTTTAAAGGAGAGGGGTTGAATATGATCGAAGGGGT
>NW_021522601.1:0-317 GCF_001605985.2 Dendrobium catenatum | reverse complement strand
TCGACCTGATTGCAAACTGGATGATTTAAAATTGGCTTGATCGTCCAGGATGATTTCACAATGCCGATCAGTTCAAATCAGAGGAAAATTGTCGAGACCATCGCCTTGAATTTGAACTGGCCGATATTTATCGTCCCGAAGTGACTAAGGTTTTTTAATAGATCGTCCTAGCCGATCCTACGATCATCCAGGATGATATGATCGTATCAATCATATTTAATTACTCCCTTAATTTTCTGATCAATTAAGGCATAATTTGTGAATAGCGTCTAGGTCGATCAATGATCGTCCTGGCCGATTATTAAAATATACAGAAT
>NW_021522600.1:0-266 GCF_001605985.2 Dendrobium catenatum | reverse complement strand
GATGAACAAATGTTCTTTATATAATTGATTAGGTCATTCATCTTCATCACATGCCATAAAATCTCAAATCTATCAGAGTTAAACCACATGGCAGAGGACAAATCGTCGTACCCATGCAGTACCCTTAAGAAATAGGATTTATAGGCATCTTAAACTTTAACCTATAATAAGGTTAAAGATGAGGGAATTTAGAATGATTTTCAAATTTTAACACATCAACCGATAATTACACATTTCTAAATTTAGAAAAGTTATATTATGATTGA
>NW_021522599.1:0-265 GCF_001605985.2 Dendrobium catenatum | reverse complement strand
TTACAGAATAACCAGTTAAAATCATTTGCCATATTCAAAAATCAATTGATTGTAAAAACATAGTTATGCGAATTTTCCAAAATTAAATATAATATTTTCAAATAAAGGTTTGGTGATTGAATAACCTTCTGCAATATTATGATTAGAAAAATTAGCGATGGATCAAAAATTCAAAACTTTCAAAAACTTAGATTTTATGAATCCCGCTCTGATACCACTTGAAAGTTTGTTAGGGATGTTAGACCCTTATGAACTGGCCCAAGGC
>NW_021522598.1:0-2175 GCF_001605985.2 Dendrobium catenatum | reverse complement strand
CGTCTGGACAAAATTTTTACAGAGACCAGATCGTCCTAGATGATAATTAATTTTGTCTGGACAAAAATTTTACAGAGAGCAACTCGTTTTCTGACGATAATTAATTTTATTTGGACGAAAATGTTACAGAGACCAGATCGTCCTGGACGATAATTAATTTTGATTGGACGAAAATTTTACAGAAAGCAAATCGTTTTCTGACGATAATTAATTTTTTCTGGACGAAAATTTTACAGAGACCATATCATCCTGGACGATAGTTAATTTTGACTGGACGAAAATTTTACAGAAAGCAAATCGTTTTCTAACGATAATTAATTTCGTCTGGACGAAAATTTTATAGAGACCAAGTCGTCCTGGACGATATTTAATTTCATCTCGGACGAATAGGACTTAGAAAATTTTTCAAGCCAGTTCCTATTCGTTTTATGTGCTTAATAGGAGATAACTGTCTGATCATCCCGTACGATATGATATCATCCCGTACGATCAGTATAAATTTTATATGATCTCCTTATGTGTGTGTATGTTTTTATACACTCAATTACAATCACTCCCTTTCAAATTTAATTCAAAGAAAAGTACAAGCTTCAAATTCACAAAGTATCTCATGTTGAATTTGATTTGAAGTCTTCGTAGTATGGAGTTTGATTTTCCTGAAATATTAGTACACACAAGAGCAAATACAAATCTTCTAAAATTGTTAGGAGATAACTACACATTTGAACAATAATGTTTGGAATCATCAAAACTATACAAGTTGTAAAAATGTAAAGCATGCAAATAGCAACTATCTTAACAAGGAATACAAACCATTTGACAAGTCAGTAAAGACAAATCAAGTAATTCTCTATAAATGTCCGCAGCATAAAGCATAGGGTAAAAGAAATCAGTATCTCAACAAACTATTGATACATCTAAGAGCAATGAAGAAAGAGAGCTAGTATGACATCCAAACAAGTTTTGAAGATCCACTAAAAGAAAATCTCAGTGTGACATCCAAATAAATTCTTGGAGATCCATTAAATGAAAACCCTAGTGTGACATCTAGACCAAATATCTAGAGATCCATAGGGTGAATCAGTATACAATAAATGTGGCTCGCTCCAGGCGCGAACCACGTTTATTGGGCGGTATTTGTTGACCCGTAGCCAGCAAAACAAAAAGAAAAGAAAAAAATGGGGATGAAATCTTACCTGCCCTCGGCCATCCCATGACCTACGCACGATCCGACGCCATTCTTCGCACGACAAGGTCATACCTCACATCGTTTCTTCCCAAGATCGTCCGCACGTGTCGTTCAAGTCATTAAAAGCTCCAGGAAATGAGGCCTTCAGCCTCCTAATCCTCTCGCTGCCTCTTCTCGCTCCCTCTCACCCATTCTCGCTCCCTCTACTTTCAGTGGGATTGGAAGCTAGGACATTTGATAGGAAGCAACGACTGGAGCTCGACTACTGAAGAGGCATCTAAGCCGAAACTATAAGCCCAGGTCCCGATCTTCTTTATCATCGTTGATGGATGACTTCCCCCACTTCGACACTTTCTTCTTCCTTGTTGGATTCAGAATCAATGATAGTGAGCTCTTTCAGCTAAATCCTGACTCCTTTTGCTCCTTTCAGCCCGTGAGAGAGAGAGAGAGAGAGAAGAGGCATTTCCCTACCTCCTTCCAAGCCGAGCTCTCCTTCCTCTGTTCGATCTTTCCCCAACCCACGCTTGAGCCTCTTACCCCGACTTTTGCTCTGTCCTTTACCAGTTTAAAGAGGTTAATTCCCTCTCTTAGTTAAATATTAGCGCTTAACTAATTAGTGTTAAATCAACTATTAATTATATTATCATTAATTCATTATAATAATATTATTATTTCATTATTGAGCTAATGATATAAATATAATATATAATAATAATATGATAATCTATTAGTATAATATCAATAATTATATTTTTAATTATTACATTAAAAAAATAGAAATATATTTTGCCAAAAAGCTTCTCTTCCTCGACTTAAATGTGTGGCCGCGGATCACCTTGCACGTCTTTGTTGAGCGGGGTGGGAGAAAACTCGGCGTTGATACGATGACGTTAAGCGAGTGACACCTCGCCCTCCTTGCTATCCATGAGCCTCCACCGTCAATGCCGTGAAGGTACGGATCTTCCTAAAACTCATATCATCTCTCT
>NW_021522597.1:0-500 GCF_001605985.2 Dendrobium catenatum | reverse complement strand
CGTCACTAAGAGAAAGAAGGGAAAATGTACCTTTCAGCCTCCAAGATTTCTTAATGGAGAAAAGCAAAGCTCCGTAAAAAGGATGCCTACCAACTGAGTAGCCCTCCATAGATAAACTCCATTCCTCCGAGACTATTGAAAGTTTATCCTCCAAGAAGGAGAGGCCATCCATGGGAGGAGGGAAGAAACTCAAAGGGAAGGACTTTGATAAGGGGAGACCTGGGTGAGGATATTTTTCCAATTTAGGTTGAGGGGCTCTAAGGAGGAGAGGAGTTTTTGACGTGCTCGGGTTGGGGGAATCTCTCTCAAATCCAACGTTACTCTGCAAAAACCATCCAATGCTACACCCCCCAACATATAATTTTCACCAACTAGTTTAGTCCTCATAATAACTGTTAAGTAAAAATTGTGCACTATTTATTGTGTTGAATTCAATGAAAATGTATTATTTTAATTGTGTTTATGCAGAAAATATTTAAGAGTAAGAAAAAAATTGACAA
>NW_021522596.1:0-577 GCF_001605985.2 Dendrobium catenatum | reverse complement strand
TATTCTCATTCTTTTGTATAATAGAGCCAAGGAATATAAACCTATCACAACTAGACACTTTGCCCTCTTTTAACATTGACTTATTATTATTAATTCAAATCAACTAACATTATAAATGATACACTTAACTTTGTTTTGTTAGTTAATAACCCTTTTACCTTTATAAATTTCTGCATTGCTCAAATTTTTTATTTTTGTAGATTCCTTATTGATTGGAACATTATCATTTGCGAAAAGCATTCACCAAAGAACCATAACTTCAATATCCTTTATAAGTATGCCTATAGCTAATATAAAAAGAAATGTACATGATGCTTACTTGTGATGCAACCTGAAGTCCCGAAGTGTGTATAATTGTTGACATACCAAAATAATTATATAGTTAAATCAATTAAATTTAAGCTTCATTAAATTAAATTAGAAGGGCGGACTTGGGATTGGGCTTAGGATTAACCCTACTCCTATACCATATTAGAGAAAAGATCTTGGTTGATTTCCCTATAGCAGTATTGTCTATATATAAGAAAATACCAAGTATAGAATGAGGAAGATATAATAATGTTAATATTCTCTTTTA
>NW_021522595.1:0-469 GCF_001605985.2 Dendrobium catenatum | reverse complement strand
GTTTTGTGGCCCAAGTCCTCTAGTTAAAGCAAAAAAATTTTGGATTTAGGTTTATCAATAAGCATAATTTCAATCCTCTATGATAACACTAGTGCCATCTGCATTTCAAGGAACCCAATTCAACACTCTAGGACCAAACAAATTAATATAAGGCATCACTTCATTAAAGAGCATATCACTAAATGTGATATAGAGCTACACCATATAGCCACTCAAAACCAACTTACTGATATCTTTACTAAACCACTGGCTATTGAAATTTTCAGTATCTTGAAAAACTAGATTAGGTGTCTTAGATATTAATACTTAATATCGTTGCTTTCTATTTTTTGGTCTTTTCTATATCAAAGTGACTCTTCTTTTGCTCCCACAACAAGGCAAAGAAGCCCTTACAAAACCTCTCTTCCACCAACCTGATGCGGTAGAGTACTAACATCCTTTCTCAACCTCCTAGTAATGGCAGAGTACT
>NW_021522594.1:0-286 GCF_001605985.2 Dendrobium catenatum | reverse complement strand
CTTACGTCGCCCGCCGACTACAGTCCTCCGTCTCCAGTTGACTACAGTCCTCCTGACCTACGTCTGTTGACCTCAATTTTGGCTCGATCATGCTCGAGCTCTTTCAATCGATTTAATCGAACCCCGTCGAGCCCAATTCGAGCTCGAATCAACCCGACTCTAGCTGGATCAGACTCGAATGAGTTCAATTAGACTCGATTAATTTATTTTCGTCGTGTCGTTCTTAATTTGATTTGAATGGATCATTATTTTGGACCCGATTTTGTTTAACCAATTTTATTGAGCT
>NW_021522593.1:0-213 GCF_001605985.2 Dendrobium catenatum | reverse complement strand
AATCTCATAGGATCTAGGCCCCTTATAACTCCCTTTTGATAGCACATATAGATAGCATTTCAATTCAGGATAAATCCGGGCAAATCAGAAATCAGACAAAAATCGGGCAGCACAACGGCAGTATACGGAATTTACACAAAATTTCCTGAAAATCAAAATTCACCAAATTTTCACATAATGTAGATAATCACATTTCAGAACATTTATTCTACT
>NW_021522592.1:0-226 GCF_001605985.2 Dendrobium catenatum | reverse complement strand
TACTCCGCCAGCACTCTTAGCTGGATCAGCTGGTGGAGTGATTCGACCAGTGGGAGCTTCGCTTTGAGGGATACATTGCTGCACAGGATCAGTACATACTAAGGACATTATTCGCCTACAACACTAGCATGATCAGGATATGGCCTGGTTTGGAGAGCAGTTTGCCATGCTTACCAGCTACTTTCACTAGCCACCCCTACCTCCATCTCCATCCAATAATTAAGGG
>NW_021522591.1:0-273 GCF_001605985.2 Dendrobium catenatum | reverse complement strand
ATGTATATGGCGTTTGCATGCGGGGGTGAGCAAACGCCTGGGGGCATATGAAAAATATCTTCCATGAGAACCAACATACTTGCGCAACCCCGATTCTAACGACTGGACATAGACAATGTAATTCACAATTTATAAGCTAATTCATATTGCCCAGTATCAGAAGGCATATGGATCTCAAGCCGCGAGAGATTATCGGTCAAATTGAAGCAAAGTTCAACATAAAAGTTTCATATATAAAAGCTTGGGATGCTAGAAGAAAAGCTGTGAAAATAG
>NW_021522590.1:0-439 GCF_001605985.2 Dendrobium catenatum | reverse complement strand
TTTTTGATGAATTGTATTTGTTATAATCCTTTCAATTGTTGTCATTAATTTGGCGGGTCTATCATCAAAATCAAATCCAAACTCAAGTTTGAGTTTGTCTAGCTCGAGCTTTGCTCCAAATTTGAGTTCACATGGTTCGCTCTCTTGAATCGAATGAGATTCAAATTCAAGACTTGTAGTTCAAGCTCTAAGTCCACATATAATTTTGTTAAGTTCAACTCAAGTCAAAGTTCCTCTCACTTGGTTCAAACCAAGTTCATAGATCTTAAGTGATCTAGTTGAATTCAAGTTTATTTTGATCAAGCTTGAATCAGATTTTGGATTAAGTCTTTTAATTAATCATTCACATTTGCACTTAGTCACTTTAATTTTCCAAATCAAGTCCAAACAAAGTCCACTGTAGTCCTTGTAGAGTTCAAGTATAGTTTGATGTGCAAGT
>NW_021522589.1:0-501 GCF_001605985.2 Dendrobium catenatum | reverse complement strand
GGTTTTCCACGTAAAAACTTTGGTGTCTCTTATGAATACTACACCCTCTCACTTATCTGCTTGTGTGCTGGATCTTCGTACAATGCTAAGACGTTAAACCATATATTTCTCTACCGCCGCGAATACTCCAAGACGCAACAGTTTGGTGCCGTCTGTGGGAAACGGATTCCCGATTGGGGGGCAATTTTTGCTCCAACCCCAAAAGGTTATTCAACTGCTATTGAAGCATCCATGTTATTGGAATCAGATCTAGACTGGGGGGCAACCTTGACTACAATTTTAGTCAAGAAGATCTCTAAAAAACATTCATATCCAAGACGATATATAAGGAAACTCCATAAAAATGCAAGTAAGCTTCCGATAAATTTCAAGCCACGTACAGTCCCTTACTAGACTTCCACTCCTTGAACAAGGTCTTAATCTCGACTTCAAAAAGGCAGTAACGGTCTAAAGATAGACCCTTTTTCAACTTTGATTCGGGATACACGCGGCGTTCGCCCC
>NW_021522588.1:0-297 GCF_001605985.2 Dendrobium catenatum | reverse complement strand
CTAGACGCTGCTAGAGCCCAAAAGAAAATTAAGAGATCTCAAATTTCAGCCAAATTCAAGATGCCCTAACCCTAGGAAAATAAACTATCTAATTAATACAATCCAAAATGAAAACACTAAACAGTCCCAACATTCAAATTTCCCTCCAAACTCCCTCAAAAATCTTTCCTAAATACCTTTTCTAGAATCAGCGGCTAGTTCGAAGTATAGGAGAGGCGGAACTTCCGCCTTCATTACGCCTAGTCTTGTCCCGTGTGGATCAGATGGATCGGTCCAATGGACCGGTCTAACAGTTTA
>NW_021522587.1:0-1094 GCF_001605985.2 Dendrobium catenatum | reverse complement strand
TAGTCAGGAGTCTCTAAACAGGAAAAAGCACCCTGAATGTGCAAGTGGACCCATGCGTACAAGTACTGCCACGGTAAAACTGGGGTCACGTACCTCAAGGGAACTCGCCTCAAAAAGGATGCGTAGAACTCTGTAAACTCTGGCCAATACAACTGGAGCAAGCGAGAGCCTATGCCCCTGTGCTAACTGGCTGGCCACTAAGAGAACACTGCATCGCAAAGAGCCTATCCTGACCGGGAGTACAAAAGTGCAGAGCCAAGTGGCCAAAAACCCAACCAAAAGCAAGTCCTCTCTAACACCTGACAACCCTGGGGAAGCACGGTCAGAAGTAGAGGTGGGCTCAGCGGTCTCCTCTGACAACGGTGTACCAAACTGCAAACCAAGTCCAAAAGGGTCGTGCAGTGAAACCCCAACGGTAGACAGGTGTCTCTCCTGAAGAAAACTGCGGACCCAAACATCCACAGGCATTGAAGCTCTGGCACGCTGTGACAAACCTGACGCCCTGTACGTCTGCCTGTAGTGCTGTAGAGCAATCGGGTAAATATCTGGCAGTACTAACCTCCCTCTCCTATCACCGTCAACTGAAAGAACCCGCTGAAACAGCTGCTCATCCGGAGGGATGCACTCCTCGAAATGGTGACCAAAAATGGGTAGCCCAGATACTGCCTGAAGGTCTGAAAGAGTGATCGTGAGCTCCTCTGCTCCGATCCAGCAAGTACCTCTGCCTGAGTCCCAAAACTCCACTAAACCTCGAACCCAAGAGGAAGGAAGGCGCCCGTAGTCAAACAGCGATGCGTAAACTGCCTCGTAAATCCCCGCTGTCTGCAGTATACCTCTGTGCGCTTGAAGAATGTAACGTGCCCAACAAACATAACCCCTGACTGGACTCTGTACCTGCCCAACTGTAGAGTCTCTCGGCCACTCCAAGGGTGCTGACTGTAACTGTCGATGACCAAGGAGTCTCGACTGTCCAACAGGTTCTGCTACATCGGCTGCTGGCTCCAAAATGTCGCAAGTCCCCCAGCCCAATGGTGCAATGGAACTCTCCAGCGGGTGGTACTCCCCACACTGTAGTCTGAGACTAGTGACCCAAC
>NW_021522586.1:0-389 GCF_001605985.2 Dendrobium catenatum | reverse complement strand
TTGTTTTTTTTTTTTTAACTTCATAGAGATTTAAAATCATGATTAAACTATTCAATCTCTGGCAAAATCTCTCTCCGAAATTGAGCTTAGTAGGATAATATTTTTGTGTTGTTTGGTCCAATGGATTCTAGGATGACTTAATTTGATTAATATTGTATCATGTTAAAAGATTTGAGGTGATAAAAGAGAGAGTATTTATATCATAATTTTTCACAATAGTACATTACAAATATCAATTTTTCATAATGATTTAACACAAATAGCATGTTTATAGGTTTCAATCAAGGGACTTGGCCAAAGCAGTCATGCCACCCAATATTTTGAATCTTTAAGAGCTTGCACTATATTTGCTATGAGATTAATATCGACTTTAGAGCTCTTTTCTACAT
>NW_021522585.1:0-550 GCF_001605985.2 Dendrobium catenatum | reverse complement strand
CACTGTATATCCTGATGGTATGTCTTCCCCTTTTTTTTTGGCTTCTCTGAATCTTCCCAATTCTTCACTAGTCATATTTTCTGTCCTCAATTTACCCTAATCCACTAATTGAGGCACAGAAGTAGCAATAAGTTGAGAGCATTCCACCTTCCTGGATAGGACATCAGCAGCTTTATTCTCCAATCCTGGCTTGTACTGAATCTCGAAATCATAGCCCAATAATTTGGAGAGCCATCTCTGATGTTCTTCTGTCACCATACGTTGCTCCAACAAATATTTTAGACTCCTTTGATCAGTTCTCACAAGGAATCTTCTACTCAACAAGTATGGTCGCCACTTCTGAATGGCCTTAACAATGGCCATCAGTTCTCTCTCATATATAGATTTGAGTTTTGCCCTCCCTGATAACACTTGGCTATAGAAAGCTATTGGTCGCCCTTGTTGCATGAGAACAGCTCCTAACCCCAAGCCAGATGCATTAGTTTCCAGCACAAACTGCTGCTCGAAATCCGATAATGCTAACACTGGGGCACTAACCATAGCTCTTTTC
>NW_021522584.1:0-312 GCF_001605985.2 Dendrobium catenatum | reverse complement strand
TATTCAGCAGGAAACAGAGGATGAAGGGACCGTAGTCAACGAACGATAGAGGACAGAGGGACTATGGACTGTGGGCGTTAGCGGATGGAGAGACTATAGTCGGTGAACTACAGAGGTTGGAGGGACCATAGTCGGTGTGTGATGGTGGTAGGGCAAAGTTCCGGTGGCGGTTAACAGTTGACATGCGAACGGAGGTCCGACGGTGATAGGCAGCCGAGCAGAGCTTTGACATTAGTAGGCAAACATGCACTGGTAAGGCAACGATTTGCAAACGAGCGACGGAAGTCGCCGATAATGGTGCTTGGTTAGAAC
>NW_021522583.1:0-565 GCF_001605985.2 Dendrobium catenatum | reverse complement strand
ATTTATTTCTGTGGTGTGATTTGGTTTATGCAATTTACTTTCTTTATGAAAAGAGTTTTTAAAAATACCAATTCACCCCCCCTCTTGGTTAGCTTGGGACTAAGTTCATAGGGCTTAACATCCCTTAACGAACTTTCAGGGTCAACCTGGTTGACCAGGTCAACCTAAGTTGACCCTAATTGACCAAAACTACTTCCATTTGATCTCAAACCAATTTTATGGCTTCTAAGCTCAATCTCTCACCTCCCTTGGACTCAATTAATTAGGTTGACCAAGTCAATCTTTTCCATGGTCAACCCAAGTCCTATTGGGTAAATTAGACCTATTTAAGTTAAATTAAATACCTTTTAATGCCTTTGATGGTTTCCTAATCATACCTTGACTCAAATTTGTGGCTAGGGAGCTTAATTATCCCCTAATTAACCCTATATATGATCCTCATCGTCCATTGGATGCTTAGGGATATAAATAGGGAACCTAAGGAAACCTCAGAAGAAACTTGCATTCTATTCTCTCGAAGAGCTCTCCAAGCCCAAGACTTAGCTTGTGTGACTTCCTTAAGCTT
>NW_021522582.1:0-321 GCF_001605985.2 Dendrobium catenatum | reverse complement strand
GTTTGGTATTGCTCGGTATTTCTCATTTTTTGACGCGGTTTGACCTCCGACCGAACGTTCCTCTACGTCCGGTCGGAGGACGTAATAATTGTTCGTTAAAAAGGCCGTCCCAAATGAAGCCAGAGGCTCATTCAACTTTTGTTCTGATTGTGTACAAATTAATTTTGATGAGAATTAAAAAAGAATTGTTTGTAATCTATAACCAGAATTTTGATCAAAAAAAATTTTAGCATATTTTTTAAAATTAAATTGTGATTTTTTTTTCTTATCTCTTCTATTATTAGATATATATATATAAATAAAATCAAATCTCATATATAT
>NW_021522581.1:0-417 GCF_001605985.2 Dendrobium catenatum | reverse complement strand
ATTTGATTTGAGAAAAGTTTGAAGGTTCAAATACAATTCAAACTTATAAAAATAATTTTTGCTAGAGAAAATAGCAGGCTGATTTCTTTTAAAAAGAAACTTACCTCTATCTTCCTTAAATTGTAATTAAAACTTCAGTGTGGTTGACTCCTCTAAACACTTAAAGAATAAGACCTATGATTATTAATGCTAGAAAGAAGAACATGTTCCCTCCCTCCCACCACTTGGGTGGATTAACATCTTATACGAAGATATGTTGGATCTCATTTTCTTTTGAAATCTCAAAGCCCAAAAGTTTAGCTAGTTTTAATAGGTTTCTAGTAATCATCTAAATTAAATTTAAATGCATTTTCAAATTTTTTATTCAACCATGTTATGATTTTCTAATATTAGAAATGTATAATTATTGGTTGATGT
>NW_021522580.1:0-274 GCF_001605985.2 Dendrobium catenatum | reverse complement strand
GCCGTTGATCTTCGATGTCCTCATCAGGTCGTCGGCGGCAAGACAGCGAGGTCGATCGAGCGAGACGCAGGCGGAGGCGACGGCAGAGGTCGTCCGAAGGGAGAGAAGGAAAGAATAGAAATAAAATGCGAGGCTCGGGCCTGTAAATTTTAGGGCATTTACCGGCGGATTTCCGGCGGTCTTGACCGCCAGTAAGGGGATCACTTATCAACGGCGGGATACACTGCCGGTAAACCACCGGTCATATTGACGTCCGGCGGTTTAATGACCGTCG
>NW_021522579.1:0-1249 GCF_001605985.2 Dendrobium catenatum | reverse complement strand
ATTGAAAAATGATAGGTGCCAAACAAAGATAGCATGAAAGTTGGCATCAAAGTTACATGTGGCTGATCAAAGATTTATTTGAGATAGTTTTTTTTATTGTTTTCTATAGTTTTTAGCACAAAATTATCTAAAAAACATTAAAAAAGACGGTCACCAAAAGTTGTTCTAAACGAAGCCAAAGATATCAGTGATGGTCAAAGACCATGATAATGGTTTGGGTGATAATACGT
Organism: Dendrobium catenatum; assembly: GCF_001605985.2. Classification (NCBI taxonomy): domain Eukaryota; kingdom Viridiplantae; phylum Streptophyta; class Magnoliopsida; order Asparagales; family Orchidaceae; genus Dendrobium; species Dendrobium catenatum. The sequence continues at coordinate 1,019 of NW_021522579.1, read as the reverse complement.
ATAATTTTACTTTTCTAGCACCATACATCTCTTATCTAGCATATTTCTCAAATGTGTAGGAATAAGGCCCATATACCACACGAAAAAATAAGAAATTAGTGGTCTTGAACAAGTCCCTCTATTTATTTATAGTCCTTGTTGGAACCTACGAGAAAAATAAATGAGGAAACTTTTTTAATTCTATTATTATCACATCTGCCAACTAAATGAACATGTGAGTGAAAGGAGAGTTGGTCAGAGTGATATAAGTTGAGGCAATATTGATGATAAGAGAAAGAGAGAAAGGAGATGCAGTCGAATAAGTATGGTAGGCCATGTGATAAGACTTTGGATTCAATCCAAGCATTTAGGTATAATCAAACTCTAGAATTTTAAGAAGAAAGAGAAAGACATTACCAAGGAAACTATTTGTGCTGCCATGTCTATCCACGACTTGGTTCTATTTATAATTTTGAAAATGTCCCATATATACAATTACATCAATCAATTTTATTAAACTATATATGAGAATTGGTCATAATAACTTTAACAAACAGCACATCCTCTTATATGAGCCATTTGTTCCTATACTTTGCTAGCTTGCAATCCTTGCACAATTTATAGATTTATAACATTGCTCCCTCATACGAAGAGTGGCCTTATCTTCAAATTTGAACTCCTCAAGTCGATCCAATGTAGTCATCAATCATCTATTCAACCAAAACATTTCAAAATGTAGTTCAATTTGTGTTCTAGATCCAAAATAAAGTCAGTTGAGATAATTCTGACTGATGAGTACTTGAGGAACTTGGTCCATACATTGAGAGAATCAAGCGTGGATGTTTGTACATACATTTATCATCAAGAATCTTATTAATGGTTATTTTGAAATAGACAATTAAGTTTACATCAAAAATGTTTCATGAAACATTATCAATATTAGGGAGATTATATTTGGATTGTTCTTGTGACTTGTAAACATGAGACATGGTGTCCTCCACTAACGCCGGAGCTGAGCCATTAGTTGTATTAACTTCAGG
>NW_021522578.1:0-370 GCF_001605985.2 Dendrobium catenatum | reverse complement strand
TATTTATTTGAATTTTTTCACTGGGTGATTTTGAAAATGCAATGATTTTTGTCTACTCCATAATTTATTTTGACCTGTAAAAATAGTAGTGTAGTATATTAAAAATCTTAAAATATTATTTTATACAATCCCTGGTAATTTCATAATTTTCTAAAAATATTTATTTTTATCTAATAGTATTCTTTGTTGTTTAGCATTATGACATTTTGGCATCTTCTTAATTAAGCTCAATTATGCATTATTTATTTTATTGTATTGAAAATAGATGTGGATATGTACTTGAGTAATAGCTAGTCACTATTTATGTTATAGTATTGTGATAATAATATGCATATGTGAAACAAATAAGCGAAGACTGGTTGACCGTTGG
>NW_021522577.1:0-208 GCF_001605985.2 Dendrobium catenatum | reverse complement strand
GCCCGAGTGACCTCATACAAAAATGAGGTCAACAACTATATATGAAGAGTTTCCCAATTGGGTTTTGTCGTTTAAGGAGGGATTTAAAATTCAAAATTCAAATATGAAACTTCCTAAATGACAAAGGAACGATTTTGAAAAGTAATGAAAGCCTAATTGAATTTTAAAATCAAATTCCAAGGTTTGATTTTGGTTGGCCAGCGGGTGG
>NW_021522576.1:0-249 GCF_001605985.2 Dendrobium catenatum | reverse complement strand
TCAGGGCTATTATAGCCGTTGATCAAGCAGAGAAACTGGTGGGCAAAGGTCGTCCGTACCCTGCTGAGTACGACCAAGTATCATACCCAAAAGGGTATTCCGTACCAAAGTTCAATACTTTCAACGGTACTAACAATCTCAAGCAGCACCTGGCACAGTTTAAAGCTACCTGTGGGAACACAGGAGGAAATGACACCCTACTCTTCCGATAATTTGTCAGCAGTTTGACAGCAACTGCTTTCGAATGGT
>NW_021522575.1:0-335 GCF_001605985.2 Dendrobium catenatum | reverse complement strand
TATCCATTTCGTGGATGCTAATGATATTAAGGATAACAAAGACTTCTTTGAGGATCAAACAAAAGAGATTGAATCAGACTCCCAGAATGACTTAAACCCTGAGGTAGGAAAGCTAGAACCTTTAAACATCAACACCTTAACCCACCCCGATCCTAGTCTCCTCGAAGCCAAGTCTTTAGACAAAGTATGCCTGGATGATAATTGTGTGATCTCGGAAGAAACCAAAATTGATGTCGAACACTTTGAATTTAAATTTGGAAGATCCTGATTTAGTTGTAACACCTACTGAGATGACTCTGGATAATTATGATAATTCTGATTTAATTTTGGATAAT
>NW_021522574.1:0-215 GCF_001605985.2 Dendrobium catenatum | reverse complement strand
GTAGAAGTCCAGGCGTTAGGTGGTGGTCACGTAGAACTCTGGCGTCAGGTGGTGGTCTGGCAGAACTCCAGCAGGTAGTGGTCCGGCGGAGGTCCAGGGAATGGTCGAGGAGGAGCTAGGGGGCAAGAGGGTTCTCCGATCTCTCTCTTTCTCTCTTGCTTGGGGTCCCCTTTCATTAAAAAAGGGGGCTCTATTTATAGATTTCTGAGAGTGGC
>NW_021522573.1:0-463 GCF_001605985.2 Dendrobium catenatum | reverse complement strand
GTTTTGTTTTTATTAAACGAAATATTGGTGGTTACTTGAGTTCTTTGGTTGGCCATGAAGTTCATTCCTAGGAAACTTGCAAATTGCAGTAATGAGAAGAAAAACTTTTTAGTACAAAAAATTTTTGAACAAGAAATTTTTGTACTAAAAAACTGTTTTAAAAAATAGTAAAAAAACTATCCCAAATGGAGCTGAAATATAATTCAAAAATAGCAAGCAAAATAATAATAATAATAATAAAAGAAGGCCGGTGAGTAATAACACACAAAAGTCTTTTTAGCTCTATCTCTATCTTTTTTAATATAAGTCAAATCTAATATATATATATTCCTAACCAGGGGCTTTCAAAGAGAGCAAAAATACATGAAGTTTAAAAGATTACCCAAAATCCCTTTTTCACAGATGTTCAATGAACAGAAGATAAAAGAATATGTTGTTTGTATTTTGAATGGAGATATTGAAT
>NW_021522572.1:0-346 GCF_001605985.2 Dendrobium catenatum | reverse complement strand
GACGGGACGCATTGATTCTCTATTTGTTCCTTATCTAAGCATAGGTCCATATTTTCTTGCACGCTTCAACTGGAAAGCAGCAACAACTTGAATTTCAGTGGGCCCATTTGTTGACCTCGCTTTGATCGTGCTCGGGCTCAACCATTGCCAACACATCTTGGTCATCTTCGGGTCTTTAGATTCAATCTCCGTGGTAGCTGTGACGCCCCAGGCATCTATAGTGAAAGGATTCGTCGACAGTCTTGATCAACCATCACTTCCTGCTCCATTGTTCGGACCTGAAATTATTAACCACATATAAGGAGCTTCAAAAAGCCCAGCAGGTCACCTATTACCTACAACTGAA
>NW_021522571.1:0-207 GCF_001605985.2 Dendrobium catenatum | reverse complement strand
GATCCAAAGCCTTTCAAAGGCTGTGGCTCGTCGGCTTGACCCTCACGAGTCCTCTGGGATGGTGCCCCTTTCCACCTAGCATCAATCCAGGGCCTCCCCAGCTCAATCCCAGCTGTCCGAGCTCGCGGGAGGTGGCTAAATAGGGTAGAGCTCCCCAGACTCTGCAATTCGATCCTAGGAATTTCAAAATCATTCCCATATCTCCTT
>NW_021522570.1:0-277 GCF_001605985.2 Dendrobium catenatum | reverse complement strand
TTTCCAATGAGCCTAAGAACACCTAATTTAGTCAAGTATGCAGGGAGATATTAATTTTTGAGGTTCCCCCTAATTTTTTGTGAAATTAACTCCGGTGCTTTACACGCGGTGCATCGTGATTGGCAAGGCAATCATTATTGGCTGACTGGATAATGGTTGGATTAACTGTGGACATCGAATGATTGATCGGATGATTGAGATCAAATGGCCCCTCAAACTATGAGATTTAATCTGAACCGTTGATTGAAATCAACGGCTAGGATTACATCTTCCACAT
>NW_021522569.1:0-217 GCF_001605985.2 Dendrobium catenatum | reverse complement strand
AAAAAAAAAAAAAAACAGTATACCAGTCTGCCGGGGGTCCAAGGGGGCGCTGCCCCCTGTCGGGGTTCGACCTGCCCGGTCAGGAAATGAAGTTCTGCTTGTTTTTAAAGTTTGTAAGTTGTTTGTATGGGAAGATACCGAGTGGTACCGAGCATGTACCTAGCAGTACTGAGCGGTATCGAGCATGTACCTAACGGTACCGAGCGGTACTGAGCAT
>NW_021522568.1:0-478 GCF_001605985.2 Dendrobium catenatum | reverse complement strand
AATCAAATATGCTTGAAATTTTAAAAACAGACTTATAGAATAATTTTTTAGAAGACTGGACTTCCCCAGGTCCGGCACCTCGTCCTCATAGGTCAGACTATCCGGACTCTACCCGCAGGCGGGGAAGGGTATAAAGCAAGGAAAGAATAATGCAGAGATATGTGTGCGACCCCGGGGTCGATCCCCTACTAATTCCTTAGATTCGTTATCTTTCTATGTTATTTAGACTCACTAAACTTTTTAGACATTTAAGATTTTGAGTAGAAAACTTTCATAACCTTATGAGTCTCACGTATCCAGGCGAAAACAAAAGCGGCACACAATCGCCAAAAAATTAAGAAAAGCAGGTACTCCTATAGGCAATCAATTCAACATCAAATATAAATTAATCAATAAATGTCCATAGGCAAAGTTGTCTTGCTTATTACAAACTAGAATTTAGTAGAAAGTAAAGTGGCCGGGCACCACTGACAACAAC
>NW_021522567.1:0-314 GCF_001605985.2 Dendrobium catenatum | reverse complement strand
CTCTATATCTATATCTCTCTCTCTCCCTCTCTCTCTCCCAGTTCTCTCTTCCTTACTCTCTCTTTCTCTCTCTTGTTCTTTCTCTAGCTTGCTCTTTCTCTATCTTGCTTTCACATGCTCTCTCTCTCAATCTCTCTCTATACATATATATCTCTCTCTCTTGCTCTCTCCCTTTCTCTCTCTTACTTTTTCTTGTTCTTTCTCTAGCTTGCTATCACTTGCTCTCTCTCTATCTCTCCCTCTCCCTCTCTTGCACTCCCTTGCCCTTTCTTGCTTTTTTCTTGCTCTCTCTCTATCTTCCTCTCTCTCCCTCT
>NW_021522566.1:0-229 GCF_001605985.2 Dendrobium catenatum | reverse complement strand
GGTATAAGTGAAAATAGTGTTATAAGAGGCATATGGTAAATATGATCAAGCAGAGGTGTAAGTGGAAATAAAGTTAAAAGGGGGTGAATTGAAAATATGAACAAATAGAGTTATAATTGAAAGTGAAGACATAGTAAGACACTGAAAAAATATTAAATATTTAAAATAAACATCATATATTATTTCCTTTAATTTCATATAATTGTATTCCTCACATCATATTCAAAAG
>NW_021522565.1:0-536 GCF_001605985.2 Dendrobium catenatum | reverse complement strand
ATTAAGAGGTAAATCTTTCATTCTTAAAAATAATACTATTACTCTTTAAAAAAATTTCTTCTCTTTAAAAAATTATGTGAATCAAACTTATCTCAACTAATTGGTGAGTGTTTAGCATCTCTTAGTGTCTCCACTATTAAGTATATTTAAATACTCACATTATTCTTTTGAAAAATTTATGTATGAAAATTTTTGGATCCCAACATTTGATTATAAATCATTCTTGTAGACTGAGGTGATTCTTCCCTTGATTGAACTCTCATTCTCTTTCGGATCTTGGTTGTTTTGAGTTGTGATTATTTTGCTTACAAACAACCATTTGGTATGCATTATTTATCTTGATATCTTTATGCCGCCATATCTTGATTGGGAGTCACTCTCCCATTCATGTTATCGTCTGGTTCACTTGTTTGGGAGCCGCTATCCCACTCAAGTGGTTGTCTTTGTTCACTTGCATGGGAGTCACTATCCCATGCAAGTTGTTAGTTTTGTTCACCTTCTCGGGAGCCACTCTCCCATTCAGGTCGTTTTTGTGC
>NW_021522564.1:0-264 GCF_001605985.2 Dendrobium catenatum | reverse complement strand
ATATTGGTTAGGAATTAAATGAATTTTTTTTCTTATTATAAATAATCTAACATGAATGATTCATAGATATAAAATTATAATGTTAATTTCATATATAATTTATGATTGTAAATTTTTTCTAAATACAACAACATCAAGCTTTTGTCCCACTACGTGGGGTCGGCTACATTAATCCTTTTTTGCCATTATGTCCAGTTAAAAGTCAAATTCTCATTTAAATCTAATAAAGAATTTTTTCTAAATATATAATATAAATTAATAATA
>NW_021522563.1:0-365 GCF_001605985.2 Dendrobium catenatum | reverse complement strand
AGGCAGGGCAAGGCCAGCCGGTGATAGCCCCACGGCGGGAGATAGAAAGTGGCGGGAGCGGCCGGGAGGGTTTCGGGGGCTTTCCTTGGGGCACCAAAGACGAACCGCCTGACCAGGAGGCGGAACGCCAGAGCACCTTCCGCGGCGTGGAGGCGTCATCATTGCCGTCCATCTCGATCAGCAGACGGCGGTGGAGGCGCGAGGGTATCTCTCCACATAAGCTGAGTTAGGTTAATAACACAAGCCGCGGGGCTTTCGCCCTTGGATTCCACCCTCGGCTTCCTCGTGCTCAACTGCTTCTGGTCATCCAAAGCTCGTGAGGGAAGGATTTTGGTAGGGGGAACGGAGGGGAGGGAGACGAGGAA
>NW_021522562.1:0-1491 GCF_001605985.2 Dendrobium catenatum | reverse complement strand
TTGGATGCTCGCATTGCAGGTAGTGCTTTGAGATCTACCATTGGCTCTATGGGAGACTTCCACTTCACACATGAAACACCCTCAAGCTGCTTCAGCATCTTCACTGTTTTCTTGGAGACTACAGTCTCCCATTGTTCTTCTTGAATCACTTTCTTTGTTTTCTTCTTTCTTCAACCGGGGGTATGGAGGAAGTCATAACTACCCGGGTTGATTCTTTTCTGGGATTAACCAAGACATTATCTCACAATGTGAGCTCTCCATTTCGGTATTTCCTTTCAACCCAATCCTTAAAAATATAACAATCTTCAATGGGATGGCCAAGCACTCGGTGATACGGGCAGTAATTTGGGTCGTTAGTTTCTTTCGACTCCTCTGGCCTTTTGCACTCTGACAGTTCTAGGCCTGCTTTTAGTGCCTGTCAAAATAACTTTGCGACACTCTCTCTTTTGAATGGATATTCTTTATTCATTTTATCTTTGAGAGATGAGAACGTTCTATCACTGGTTCACATTGCTTGCCTCGGATGTTCCCCTCCGCTTTGAAAAATCCGTGGCCTATCATTTCCCCCAAGTATCAGCTTTGGTTGGGGGTTAGTGTTGTAGACTTGTTTTGGCTTTTCTTCATAATGCATTGGTTTCTTGCCTTTATCTAAATTAAAAACCACTTGTTTCCCCCTATTCGGCTTGAGAAAGGATGCAGAGTAAGTTTCACTCCTTCTAGTCTCCGAGGTTTTGGGCTTTCTTAGGCTTATCAGAGTTGCCCTCTGATCTTGACAAGTTTAGCTTTTCAAATTTAGCAACTCTAACGTTTTGTCAGAAATTTATTTTGAATCCCGGATATCCTACTGAACCAAAAACCTCGGATAGAGCTTCCCTCGGTTCAAGGTGCAGCTTCATCGTTAAAAGAGAACAGAAGGAACGAAACTTTTTTTTTTTACAGACAACAATGCTTTCAAACACTTGTCCGAACTCAAGAGCTCAAATACGTCTACTGAGCTCGCCTAGTGCCACGACCCCGTTCTCCTTCTCTCCCTCTCCTCCCGCTCTCTGCTGCTTACACGAAACTAGCCTCAAACCCAAGAAGCTCTCCAATCGCAGGCCTCTATATAGCAGAGCACTAGTTATTTCGTTGGAAGGTAATGACAAACAACGTGACATACTTTTGTTACTTTTTCTTAACTAGATTCTCTTCCAATGGGGTCCTTTTTCTTTTATTATTAGTATTCTAATAATAATAAAAAAAAGAGAAATGAGGTGATAAAGTAAGAGCAGTTCTCTCAAAAGAATAGCATGGGATTTAGTGAAAAGTCCTGAGAGAGAACAGCCTTTTTTTATTTATTTATTTTTATTTCGTTTTCTTTAAAGATAGTTATCATCCTGGAGTAGAAGTTTTCTTTAGTATGCTTAAGTATTATTTTAGATTAAATTGCTAATGGTTGCGAGAATGATCGAGCTTCCGAATGTTCGCTTCAGCACTTCTTAAGTTCTCGTC
>NW_021522561.1:0-298 GCF_001605985.2 Dendrobium catenatum | reverse complement strand
CTAGTCCGGGAAAATCTGAGAGAAAACTCAAAGAAAAACTTGTATTCCACTAGACGATGAATAAAATAGCAAGATACAATTGATCCCCAATTCGAGAGGAGGATCGATCTCTCCCAAATCTCCAGACGCCGCTAGAGCCCAAAGAAAACCCAAATCTAAGAGATCTCAAATTTCAGCCAAATTCAAGATGCCTTAACCCTAGGAAAATCAACTATTTAATGCTTATTTGTGGGTAGACCCACTATCAATTAGCACCACAATCTCACGATCAGCTATCTCTCCTTTCACTTTCATAGTG
>NW_021522560.1:0-202 GCF_001605985.2 Dendrobium catenatum | reverse complement strand
TTCTGTTTTGAGCCTATCATCCTGGACGATACAAAATCGTTCAGGATGATATATTTTGCATAATGACGGCTGCTTTAATGAGGATGCCCTAATTAGGGTTTCTACTTTTGAACAGATGGTCTAGGCCGATATAAATATCATCCCGGATGATGTTACCAAAAATAAAAATCTTTAGGGAACAATAGAAAATCTTCTAAGTTAC
>NW_021522559.1:0-284 GCF_001605985.2 Dendrobium catenatum | reverse complement strand
TTCTTCTGTTAGTCATGTACCGTATTTGTAGATGATTATTTTGAGAAAAAGAAAGAAAAATATAAATGTTTTGTTCCGCTGCAATTGAAGATTCATAGTAGCTCTGTGTCTGTCTATGTGTTTACTTTTGAGTTGGATGATTTGGAAGATTTAGTTCAGTAAGCAAATTCCAAAGCCAGATCCTGGATAAAAGGTTTGGTCGCGGCCCGGTGCGAGCGGGATTCATCCTGGGTTGGGTCGGGTCGTGTCAACTTGAGTGGTATCAGAGCATTGGTTTTGGAATT
>NW_021522558.1:0-286 GCF_001605985.2 Dendrobium catenatum | reverse complement strand
AACAATTACATTGATAAAATTATGAAAATATTCACAACTCATGTGCTACCACCATAGCAAAAAATATAGAATTATGTTCATATATATGTCTCAACTTCAAATGCTTAGAAGCTTAATAAAGGGAAATAGCGGGAAAATTGCTAATTATCGGCGGCTCTTTCAGCGGTTTGGATAAATTTTTCGGTAGTTATAAAAATTACTGACGGTTTTCCGTATAAACCACGTATGAAATGAGGTGAATTTCTAGCGGTTAATTTTACCGGTGGCTTTCTGACGGTGTACACAG
>NW_021522557.1:0-456 GCF_001605985.2 Dendrobium catenatum | reverse complement strand
TTGAAAGCTGTCTTCCATTCGTCGCCAGGTCGTATCCAGATCTGGTGGTAACCACTGCGGAGATCCAATTTGGAGAATATAGTGGCATGCGTGAGCTTTTCAAGCAATTCATCCACTCGTGGCACAGGAAAACGGAACTTTATTGTGATCTTGTTAATAGCTCGACTGTCCACACACATACGCCAACTCCCGTCCTTCTTGGGCACCAAAATCGCCGAAACAGCGCAAGGACTGAGGCTGGGTTGAATGAGCTTCTTTTCTAATAACTCTTCCACAATATGTTGTAAAATTTGTTGCTCCTTCGGGCTTAGCCGATAATGTGGAAGATTTGGGAGTGCCGCACCAGGGTGGAAGTCTATTTGATGTTGCAGTGCTCTGAGCAGAGGCAAGTCGGATGGCAGAGCATCGGACATGACATCTGGGAATTGCTTCAGCATCTCCTGGATACCAGAATTT
>NW_021522556.1:0-253 GCF_001605985.2 Dendrobium catenatum | reverse complement strand
ACCTTTTGGGAAGACATTTCATTGTAAGGACTGATCATAGAAGTTTGAAATACCTGCTAGAACAAAGGATGGTGACTGAGGAGCATCAGAGGTGGTTATCCAAACTATTAGGTTATGAATTTGAGATCCAATACAAACCTGCTTTGGAAAATAAAGCAGCCGACGCCTTATCCAGATGTGTGGGGGAGCTCCAGTAATTAGCTTTGTCAATTCCTTTAGTCATCCGGGCTACTGTATTGAGGGGGAGAGACTA
>NW_021522555.1:0-399 GCF_001605985.2 Dendrobium catenatum | reverse complement strand
GTATGGAATTTGATTGTTTCAATAAACCAAGTTATATGTTTACCTCGATCTTAAATGTCATTAGTCGAGATTGCTAAGGGGTTGTACGGGGGTAACGCTCTCCCTACTTGGGGTTTGAGGGCCTTGCACAAGGAAAAAAAAATTCTTTTTGGCGCTCAATACTTGGGTTGATGACAAAGAGCAAAGCGCTCCAACGTCTCAAACTCCGGCACTGTAGCGTTGTAGGTTGCAGTGTCATGACGGAATAGGGTAGAATCAAAGATAGAAAGTGAAGCACCACAATGCCGTGAGTCAGGCTGAACAACTTTTATTCGCTCTTTTTCTTATTCACTTGAAGGGCTACATATCTTTTGGTACATTAAAAAAATATTTTTCTCTTTCTAAGAATGAAACTTTATA
>NW_021522554.1:0-227 GCF_001605985.2 Dendrobium catenatum | reverse complement strand
AAAAATTTAGTAGGCATGGGCTTTCATCTATTTAGAAGTATTTTTTTTTTTTAATTTTGTTCTATTGTGGTGGTTTTAACAGATACGAGGCACCAGATTTGTGCTGGTTAAAACCGCCACAATTATAAAAATATGTTCAAATTGGATGAATTTGCATCGGTTTTAACCAACACAAATATGGTTATTTGTACCGGTTATAACCGCTGCGAAAGCAAGCAATTCGCAAC
>NW_021522553.1:0-205 GCF_001605985.2 Dendrobium catenatum | reverse complement strand
AGAAAAGCCCAAGCAAGCCTATAACCCTAACTCCCAAACAAAGATAATTTTAGGGGGAAATGATAGGATAAGAACTTATCAAGGTGGTGGAAAATGCACGAGGTAGGCAATAGGAACTAGTGATAGAACGTTATAATCCCTCAAAGATAAAATGAATAAAGAATATTTATTCAAGAGGGAGAGTATCGCCAAATTATTTTGACAA
>NW_021522552.1:0-654 GCF_001605985.2 Dendrobium catenatum | reverse complement strand
GGTATGTGATATTTGTTCTTGTGTTTAAAGAATTTTTAAAATACCAATTCACCCTCCCCCCCTCTTGGTTAGCCTTGAGACTAGTTCATAGGGCCTAACATCCCTAACAAATTTTCAAGTGGTATCAGAGTAGGATTCATAAAAACGAAGTTTGAAAAGTTTTTAAATTTTGATCCAATGCTAACTTTGGGAATCGTAATACAACTGATGGATATTCTATTACACGACCTCGTTTGTTTGACAACATTCCTTTTGATTTTTGAAAAATCCGCATGTCTACTTTTCTACAATCAACTGATTATCGCATGTGGATGTTTATTAAAGAAGGATATTATTCTCCACCTTCTCATGAAATTAACGGAATTAAAATTGAAGTTGCTTTTATTGAATGGACTTTAAATGAAAGAGATTTAGCTCAATTGAATGCAAAGTGTTTGAACTATTTTTTTCTGTGCTTTAAAGTTTGAGGATTACATGCGTGTTTCTACTTTCTCTACTGGAAAAGAGATTTGGGATAGGTTGTGCATTACTTATGAAGGAATCAATGAAGTAAAACAATCTCGTTTGGATATTCTCTTACATGAATATGAACCTTTTCATATGAAACATTCTGAAATAATTTATGATATGTATACAAGGTTCACTCAAATTGTA
>NW_021522551.1:0-5976 GCF_001605985.2 Dendrobium catenatum | reverse complement strand
TAAATATAATATTACTAGTGATTACTATTTAATTTTAGTTCATATAAAAATTCCCTTACTTCTTAAGATAGCAAAAATATAAAATTGATTCTTCAAGATTTAATAGAACAATAAATTTATACATTAACATACATCTAACCTAGAAATTAGAATTCTACTAATTATAGTAAGAAGATTTTAGATACAAGCACTCATTAGTAAATTATATTAGAAGACTATTATTTATATCTGAAAATTAGAAAAGGACTTTAACATTAAGTTAATACTAGTCATGCACCATTATATATAATTTCATAACTATAACATATTTTGAGCATACACTTATTTTTTAATGCACACAAAAAAGATTTTATTATCGAAAAAGATTTTATTATCTATTTTGTAGTCATGGAGATATACTTAAAAAAAAGTAAAAGTGGTTGAGCATACACAAGTTGCGATGACACTAATACAAAATCCAAACATCTTTTTGTAGAAAGAAATTTGGATGATTTACCTATTGACTTTGGATTAAGGAAAAAAATTATGATTACAATCAAAATGACCGGAATATAATATATGAGAAGAGACATATTACTAAGAGAACTTATCAATTCATAACCATGAATCTCGTCCATACAAATAGAAAATATATTGCATAGGTTTAATCTTGCATAGTTTAATGAGTACAAAAAATGATTAGAGTACAATATAACTAATGATGCTTGCTTACCTTTGACATGATAGGGATAAAAACAATGTTATTTTTATAGGCCAAAAGTAGGAGAGCAGGCAAGTGTTGATACCTTTGACATGAAGGATTTAAAATTTGAAAATAAAGATGATTTCAAGCTCATATTAAACATATAAAATAATGCTCAACTTATTCCGTGGAGAGAAAATGTGATGATCTAAGCAATCTAAAGCTAGACATTAGATTTGTTATTACATTCTTCTTAATCAAAATTACAGGAATTTACTAAACCCGTTGAACTATCAGTACGACCTGTCTTTGATTTCTTTTGTACCAATTGGTAGCTTCTCATGGGCATGATAACTCTAAAGAATTAGAAAACTAAGGAAATTTTTAAAAACTTCTTCACTTCCTTGCATCGCACAATAAAAGTAATAAGAAATGATCATATAGAATGCACCAAAAATAATAAACATATTGCTTTAAATATTCTGAAGAAAATTACTCATGCTACTGCTATAAAAAATGTGAATGTTATCATGAACAAATTAGATAATAATATATTTGGAATTTTATTCAAAGAGTCACGAAAGGTATTTGGTAAAAGAGCATGTGGTATTAGCATTCCACTACCGTAAAATTACTTACCAGCAGATTTCATTAAAAAAAACCGCTGACTGTGAAATTTTAAAGCGAAAATTTTTTGCTTGCAAATTTTCCAACGGCTTTCCAGCGGCAAAAAATCAATCGAAATAATTTTTTAAAAAAAGCCAAAGCTATTGTTTGCGTTGGCCTATCCCATCACACTGCTTACCAGCCCGCATGCGAACGCTGCCTACTCGCAAACACTGCCCGCCTGCCCACGCGCATTGCCTGCCTACTCACACTTGGATTCTACAACTTTGCCGCACCACAAAATGTGTTATCAAGCTATCTTTTTTATATTTAAATAATAATACGAAGCTATTAAATTAATAATTAATTAGATAAGTTATTAAATTAATAATTCATTAATTGGTAATTTCATAACTTATTTTAATTATTTAAGAATAAACTAAAATAAAATAAAAATGTTTAAAATTGATTAAAATTTATTATTTTAATTAATAATTAAGTTAATTTATTAAATTAATAAGTAATTAAACTATGTTATTAATTTAGTACTTAAATCAAATAATTTATTGCATTAATAATTCATTAAAATAAACTATAAAAGTATTAATTAATTAAATTTTGAAATTATTTTCTTTTTAAAAATTATGAAAATCTGTCGGAAAGTCCGCGGGAAACAAATCCGCAAGAAATTCCATCGGATAAACTGATAAAAATTAAATCGGAACTATGTCATCGAAATACGTCTGAACTCCTATGGAAAATCCGTTGGTAATAGACAATATTTATGTAGTGATTACGTTATGTTGTTAGAAGAGTGAGCTTAATTGAGCACTTTGTTGGACTTGTACATATTGAAAAAAAAAATCTCTTTTTTGATAATAAGAAAGCTGTTGAAGTGCTACTAAAAATATATTGGTACATTACAGCACGGATACACTCTCAAGGATATGACAACACCAGTAACATGTGTGGTGAGTTCAACAACCTAAAATTTTTTATTATGAAGGAGAGTTGTTAAACTTATTATCTACATTTTTTGCATATCAGATTCAACTGACATTGATCATTGTGGCTAAAAATCATGTTGAAGTTGCTTCACTTTTTAATATTATCTCTAATTTCATTGATATAATTTGGAGTTCCTATAAAAGAAGTGATAAACTGCGAGAAATACACATGATAAGATAGTGGTGTAAATATAAAGAGGTGAATTTTCAAAGTTCGGGTTTGAATCAAGAAATAGAACTTCAACGAACTAGAGATACATATTTAGCGTTTTGTTATGAATATAATTCTTTTGTATGGATCTATTATTGTTGTTCTTGATGTACTATAAGATAGATCAAATAGTGAGCAAAAAAAAAAATGAAGCTTGTGCCCAACCTGATATCATGAATGTTTTGAATTTATTTTTATTTAATATTATTATGTATGTGCTGGGAATAACAAATGAGTTATCTCAAGTTTTACAAGGGAAAGAATCAAAATATCTCAAATGCTATGAAGTTGTTAAAAGTTTTAAAGCAAATGCTTAACAAATATAGAATGAAGATAGATGGAATACCAGCAGAAGACAGTAATTTTGTGAGAAGAATAATTTAATCATTTCAAATATGGCTGATATTTTGTATTTGAAGGAGATTAAGGCGTTATTCTCAAGTAACCACAAATGGACATCATTATAAATTTAGTTATAGATATGCATCTTTAATAACACAATAATAAATTTGATGAGATAAACATTGTGTCGTTTATATGGAAGGCATGCTTGAATCCATGTGGCTCATCTACATTTTTTGACAAATAAAGATAGATATGCATGACCATGTTTTTTCCGTCAGATTTTTTAGATGTAGATCTTATTAAAGTAGAAAGCAGCCAACTTGATACTTTTATTAAAGTAGATAGCCAACATATATAGATCTTACGATATTTACCCTTCGGAGCTCTTACTTAAGAAGTTGCTATAATATTGTCAATTGTTATAGCAATGACCCAGCAAAGCATTCTAGCTCAACTACGAAAATTGTAAATAATAGTTCTTGCAATCATATGAGAGATTTTGGATGAATAATTAATTGGTTACTTTATTGAAAATGATATTTTTAATGTATTGATAAAAATGTGATTGTATAACATTTATAAAAATGTGAAGAGCTTGGAGGGAAAAACTTTAGGTGTTATGTAAGAAGAATATGAATTGCATGTGCTCTTGATTGTAAGTTTTATTATTATTATTATTATTATTATTTGTTAGGAAGAAACTGCGAAGTATATATATATATATATATATATATATATATATATATATATATATATATATATATAATTAATATATATATATATATTATCTGCGCTCGTATAAAGTCTTTTTTGACGGCTTATTTAATAAACGGGGTGAAAAATTAAATCTTATTCAGGGTCAAATTCTTTTGTTGAATGAATATGCCGAATGAAAAGACAATTATGGAGACGAAACAACGCTTCTCATTACATGAAGCTCACGACATTTTCTCATACACCTACATTTGTATCAGAAGCATCAGTCTTCTGTAGCATTATTCATGGACATATATATTAACTTCTTGCAATCTGGTATATTATTTAAAAAAAAAATAAAAATATCAACCGTTAAGCTAGTGAAACATCCTCCTTGCTCCATCAAACTGCTATTGGGAGACCTCTAATTTTTATATCCTACAAATTATGACAAAAAAAAAAAAAGTGAAGTTAAAAAAAAAAAAAAAAAGGAAAAAAAAAAAAAAAAAAGTGAAGTTAAGCCATATGAAACATCTATTATCAAACGAATAAATTAGAATATTGGAAACATATACTAAGCAAAAGATTGGAATGCGTATTTTCCTACTATGCGACAATATAAGTTTTGCAAAAAAGTTTTTTAGAGTGTGGTCTTATTAAATTCACGGTTTCTAATTAGATTGCGAAGCATTTTTCCTAATTTTTAAAACTATCATTTTTGTAAGCATTTCTTTTGAGTATGGTCAAATAAAATGTCCAACAATGAGAAAAAGTTATTATGCAATTTCAATATAGGTTTCCCTTACAGTCCGATAGATCCTATCTAAATGTTGTGCCCCTCAGCCAAACAAAAAAATAAAATCTGTACTCCTACCAAAATGAATTACTTTGACAAATATACTTTTGTTAAGCGCATTTAGCACTGGAATAATTACTTTGGTCATAGTTCATTAACTCCTTTTTCTAATGAAATACTAATTTAAATCAAGAAAGTTACTACTTGATTACATTAAATTTCTGTTTGTTTGGAAATGGATGACAACTTACTCGATTAAATCGATTTTGATCTTGCCAGCTTTTGGGTCAGCTATCATTTCAAAGACTTCTTGAGAGAGGGTCAATGGTGCCTGACAAAACGGATCAGGGCATAAGTCGGTTATGGTGATATTAACCCTTTTTCTCGTACATGGCTTGAGCACACCGTCATTAGTTGCACCTGTGCATGTCACCCAGATATTTTCGTCCACAAGCTCTCCATCATCCCATTATAACTTCGCTTGCTGCAGCAATTCTTGTTCCCATTTTCTGAAATCCATAGCATGCCGAAGCTGCAGGTCAAAATATGAATAGTGGGTTAATTCTTAGCAATCATAATGGATGATTTTAATTTCCATGTACTGCGCGTGCTTAGAAACCTTTATTTATTTCTGTACAATTTCATTTAAAATCTTCCAAATACTAACTTTGAGAACTAATCTAGATTTGTAACAAAAACATATCATTGAATACTTACTTAACAGAAACCTTACCATCGTTTTGAATCCTATGAAAGAATCAATTACATAAAATAACTGCAATAAGAATACGAAAGTTTGCTCCAACAGCAAGAAAAATAATCTGCGTTAGACATGAATCTCATAAAATAGTAAAGCAGTTATCAGCTCTCGAGTAACTTTCAAATGAACAAATCAACCTATCTACATATAACATATAACATTATGTTTGTTCCATTTTATTATGTTATTGCATGAAGTTCCTATTGAATTTTTATTGCCTATTAGAAAAAAAAAAAACTTCAATCCTTTTGTAGCATTTCACAACTTTATCATACATCGACCACCTTGTTACTTGCTTTAATTAAAATTTCATATTCTTAAAAGATTCTATGGTTGTTTTTTCATATTTTACTACAAAAGCATAAATACTTGAATAAAAAAAAAAGATTATTTACTAAAACATACGGAGGTAAGGTGGAGTATAATATGTGGCTGTTGTACGAGCAGACGATGATGAAAAGAAGCCAACAAGCATGGCAATCCCCAATAGTACAATTGCCCCCTTCATTCTTGAATTAATAAGAAAAAACTGCAAGTTGGCTTTAAACAATATGGACTATTGCTTGTAAGTACGACAAAAGAGAGAGCCGTTTTTTATAAGGGGGACATTGGAATAAGAGTCAGCAGTTTCCTTACATAAAGAAACCTGAAAAGACTGGTTTCCTATTTTTTTATTATTCAAAATAAAAAATATAAAGAAAGAACTTTATAGATTTGAAACGTCCGTACAGACAGCTTGACACCGCTGAAGAATATGACCATGTAGAAAAGTTTGCACTGCGGCCTCCAAAAAAGACGAGCATTTGTCATATTTTTATAATATCTAATCCAAAAATATTATATATTGATCAAACAATATGATCCAGTTCATAC
>NW_021522550.1:0-249 GCF_001605985.2 Dendrobium catenatum | reverse complement strand
AAGCAATAGTGGAAGAGAGAGAAGCAATAGTGGAAGAGAGAACTGAATTTTGTATTTTCATTCATAAAAAAACTATTACAAACAAGTAAGGAAATGGTAGGGAAAACATGCCCTTAAGTAACCAAAGAAAAATCACTATCCTCCTCAAAAACATATAAAAAAAGCTTGAAGAACTTTCCCCCTACTCCTATCTCCTATGTCCCAAGCAAATGTTGATGGGTCTAGTAATTAGGATGTTAAGCCTAAGTG
>NW_021522549.1:0-299 GCF_001605985.2 Dendrobium catenatum | reverse complement strand
ACGGCACAATCGCACGTTTTAAAGCTCGTCTCGTGGCTCAGGGCAATCAGCAAGCACACGGCATTGACTACGCCGAGACATTTAGTCCCGTAGCAAAAATTCCAACTATCAGAGTCCTGTTCACCGTCGCACTCTTCCACGGCTGGACGGTTCAGCAATGGGACGTCTCAAACGCATTCTTGCACGGCCAGCTCAATGACACGGTTTACATGAACCAGCCACGGGGGTTCACCGACGAGAATCACCCCAACCATGTGTGCAGACTGATCAAATCCATTTACGGCCTGCGTCAAGCACCC
>NW_021522548.1:0-312 GCF_001605985.2 Dendrobium catenatum | reverse complement strand
AGCAGTGACAGTAGAGCACCTCTTAGTTCTGGGGAGGTGTGGCAGCTTGCACTCTCTCGTAAGACAAGGGGTATGATCAGACGGGCTGTTCAGAGATCGGAGGCAGTTGAGAGGAGGCCCCCACAGGCCAAGTCGACAGTTGCCAGCCCAGTTCCTTTGCCAGTTTCTTTTTCTTCTTTTGTTGTAGTGCATACTGAGCACATTTCTTCTATTTCTACTTGTACTAGAAAGATGTATGAAAGAGAAAAATTTGTTGTAACTTCTGAGAGGAAGACAGGATCTCTTCCAGCACTTACGCTGAAATATTTTGTT
>NW_021522547.1:0-425 GCF_001605985.2 Dendrobium catenatum | reverse complement strand
CATCCAATCCATGAGAATCTCACGGATAGCAACTGCAACACCTACCTCAGCTCGACAAGCATCCCAATGCTCAAATGTTTACCAGCAGCAACAATCAATGCTCCCTCATAGTTCCTCAGCACAATGCCAATTCCGGCCAAATTAGAAGGTTTCACCGCAGCATCAACATTAAATTTCAGCCATCCTGGAGGGGGGGAGCACCATTGCTTATGAGACGGCAGCCCAATGGGCTGGATAGTACTCCATTTCTCTAAGATAATTGAGTAGTAAGGTTTAGGCAGCAGGGAAAGAACAGTAGCAGCTATGATAGCTGGGGGCCTACAATTCCCTTTGTGTTTCAGCTCATTTCGAGCTCTCCAAACCTGATAAATAGTGTAGCAATATATTAGTCCTAGGCTTGGGTTGATTTCCACATTAGCATGTAT
>NW_021522546.1:0-369 GCF_001605985.2 Dendrobium catenatum | reverse complement strand
TTGGTTTATAATTTTTATCTTAGTATTGCAAATAGCTGTAAATTGTTTATTCTCGGCTACTGTTTTAACTGCTTAAAGCTAAGGATTTTGTTTTCTCTATTGTACTATATTGATCTCTTTTATTTATTCTCGACTAATGTTTACTCCTTGGATTTGAGAGAACAAGAGAAAAATTGCCTGACAAATTTGTCACAAATCTCAGGATACTAATCTTAGCATTGATGGTATGAAAATATGCATTTTCTAATTCAAAAACTACATGCATGACACCTTCTAAGCCTCCGAAGAATATGATTATACATATTTGATGAGCATTCTATGTAAAACTGCTAGCATTTAGACAATTTAAACCTTCAAGTATTACTTCTT
>NW_021522545.1:0-1037 GCF_001605985.2 Dendrobium catenatum | reverse complement strand
TTTCTTAGGGTAGAATTGTCTTTTGAAATCAATGACTTAACTCAAAGAATTAATTGAATATGAGAAAAAGAATCCATCCATCACTTGGTTTAACACAAAACTATCTTTATAAAATAATGAACCAAAGTAGATCTATCACGATAGCAAAACAACCGAAATCAAGTCTTTGAGAACCAAAACTTCTAAGTTCTAAAAGATTTAAAAAGAGCGAATAGCTTGCTTTTGAGTGGGCTCATTTTATGCCTCTTGTCAATTTGAGAGGCGCTTTGCGCATCTTTTTATAGATTTTTCAATTTTGGCGTCTTTGCGCTTCTTTTATTGGCATCATTGGACAAAAATTTCTTTTTATTTTAGCAAGCTACATTCTCTTTTATTATCTCTTAAAAAAAAACTTAGTTTTGAATATATCTTCTCAGATATTAGGGAATAGGAGCTCTCTCTCTAACATAAGGAAGATTTACCACAAATAGAATTAATAATCAAAGACAAGAGTAACGAGGGATCTTGATGTGACAAAGAAACTTTAAACATTATAAATACAAGATAGTTTTGCTTAAGCAAGCTTAAGAAAAGATCTCAATTTCATAAACAATCTTTAATTTGAGATAGACTTTTGATTAGAAAAGAAAACTATGCCACGAAAATAGGTTAGAGAAAGAGACACAATCACAAAATATTTTTACCATCTAGGAGATTAAGGGATGAAAACCACATTGACTATAAATTTTTAAAAAAAAAAAGTATGGAATATGTTATCATTTCAGCGATGATTTTGAAAACTAAGTAAGAGAAGGAAAAAAGCAAAAGAAAGTAAAACACTAAAAATAATAAAAAAAAAAACAAAAACAAAAGAAAGTAACTAAAAGATCAAGTTTCATGCAGTTATGTCAATCACACCCAATCTGGTCCTTAAAGAACTGAAAGTGTCGAAGGCTAGTGATTTAGTAAAGATGTCAGCCAATTGATTTTCAGTTGTCACATGGTATAACTCAATGTCTCACTTAGTCACATGATCTCTAATGAAGTGATGCCTAATG
>NW_021522544.1:0-310 GCF_001605985.2 Dendrobium catenatum | reverse complement strand
AACAAGAGTTCTAATTTTTTTATTATTTTTGAAATTTCACAACAAAACTTTAAGCAAGTTTTCCTCCACAAATTTCACCATGCAATTGTTATGAAAATTAAATGCAAGTAAAAAGTAAATGACGAAAAGGAAAAAGCAAACCAAGAATTTTTATAGTGGTTCAGTCAAAATATGACCTACGTCCACTCCCCTTTGTGATTCTTACTAAAAAAGGACTTGATTGACATCTAAAAACGGGCTCCAAAAACCTCTAATTTCAAAAGTAGCTGTTACTATTTGTACAGTACGATTCAACATCGTACAGTACGAT
>NW_021522543.1:0-1297 GCF_001605985.2 Dendrobium catenatum | reverse complement strand
TCGGCCTAGACGATGTCCATATCGGCCCGGCCGATACCTACAGGAAAATCACATGGAGCAATCTGGACACATTCTGGAGCAATACCTCAACTGATCGTCCCAGGACGATCACAGATCGTCCTGGACGATCCTGGAGCAAAAACAGCACTTTACAATCTCTCCAACTTCAGAAAAATGTCGTCCTCGACATTGTCCAATCCAAATAGCGTCAAAATAAGTACGGGTACGACTGTCTCATGTCAGACTCCTTCTCCCAAGTGGCTTCCCGTGCAGTACGGTGCTTCCACTGGACTTTAACCATCGAAATCTATTTACTTCGTAGCTTTCAGACGTCGTACGCCAAAATCAACTCTGGCTCTTCCTTGTACGCCATATTCTCCTGAATCTCAACCTCGTCAGCAGACACTTTCTTCCCAGAGTCCGATACCCACTTTCTCAAAGTGGATACGTGGAACACGTTATGCACGCCAGGCATCGAATCAGAAAGAAACAGTCGATAAGAAAATTTTCTAATCCTTTCCAAGATTTCAAAAGGTCCAACATACCTTGGACTAAGCTTGCTCACCTGGCCAAATCTGCTCACACCCTTCATCGGGCTGACTTTGACATACACAAAGTCACCAACTTGAAACTCAACAAACCTGTGCTTCTGATTATAATACTTCTGCTGTCGATCCTGAGCAGCTTTCAATCTTTCTTTTATCAAACTGATCTTCTTAACAGTTTCCTCAAAGAAAGTGGCACCCAATTCCTGTCTATCTCCGACCTCAGTCAAAGTCAAAGGAGTACGGCACTTCCTACCATACAGAGCCTCGTACGGTGCCATACCGATACTGGACTAAAAACTGTTGTTATATGCAAACTCAATCAAAGGAATATGATCTTCCCAGCTTCCTCCAAAATCCAAAACATAAAGCCTCAATAGATCTTCCAGCACCTGAATAGTCCTCTCAGACTGTCCATCTGTCTGAGGATGAAAGGCTGTACTGAAATGCAGTTTCGTACCCAAGCCTTGCTGAATGCCCTTCCAAAGTCTGGAAGTAAATCATCCGTCTCGATAAAAAACAATCACTCGAGGCACACCGTACAATCTGACTATCTCCTTCACATATATCTGTGCTAAACGATCCACCGGATCGGTCTGCCTGATCGGAAGAAAATGGACGGACTTTGTCAATCGATTTACAACCACCCAAATGACATCGTGCCCTTGTCTAGATCGAGGAAAACCCATTGCAAAGTCCATCGTTACCTCCTCCTACTTCCACTCAGGGATAGGCAATGACTGCAACAGTCC
>NW_021522542.1:0-410 GCF_001605985.2 Dendrobium catenatum | reverse complement strand
CCAAAGTCACAATGAACAAATTAGATCTACCCTAAACAAAAATAACACATAATAAAAAAAAATCAGATCTACCCAAATGATTACAACATTACATCTTGCATTACTACCAAAATCATTCAAAATAACTCTAACACTTGCAAATGTCTAATGAGAATAAATAATCAAAGAAAAACGATAAAAAATTACCATAAAATAGAAATATATGGTTGAAAAACGGAAGTCGGCGGTTGGTTTGGGGTCAAATTGGGTCGGCGGTCGGAGGTCGGAGATTAACCGTCGGCGGTCGGATTGGGGTCAGCGGTCGGAGAAGCTTTGTCGGCGGCGACAAACAGAAGTCGATCCGAGCGGAGGCCACGGCAGAGCGACCGAAACAAGAGAGAGAAGGAAAGAGTAAAAATGAAATGCGAGGT
>NW_021522541.1:0-237 GCF_001605985.2 Dendrobium catenatum | reverse complement strand
TGTATTTATTTTAATACATTCATATTAGGTCTTCAAGACCTATAATCAAGAGAATTCACTAATAAAGGCATAAAGCTTACAAAACTCGATCCTCCTAAGCAGGTAAATATGAGTAAACAGGGTTCGAACCATCAGATAAATATGCAGTCACGAAGTTGATCGAAATATTTATTTTATACATTCATATTAGGCATTCAAGATCTTTAACAAAGAAAATTCACAAACAAAAACATGAAA
>NW_021522540.1:0-265 GCF_001605985.2 Dendrobium catenatum | reverse complement strand
TGCTCCGCTCTGTGTTCTGCAGCTCCTCTTTTAAAATTCATGTTCGTAATTCATACATGGAAGGTGCCTTCAACCCTCTTCCATACAATCCTACAGACCGCAACATACTGAAGTAGGCAGGCGATGTAGCAACATTAAATGGTATTGCATTCTAAAAAAAAAACCCTCCCAATATCCATGCAAACCTGTCGCCGACCCTCTCTAGTACCAGCTGCAGGGATCATCTCAGCTTCTCCTCTATCCGCTCATGGAGTAGTCATATACT
>NW_021522539.1:0-343 GCF_001605985.2 Dendrobium catenatum | reverse complement strand
CGAGTAATACCGAGCATCACAGTTGCACTCCTTACCTTGGTTTTAGGTTGCTATTGTTTAGTATATATCAGTATACGGTCGGCATTAATTAGAAAAGCTCGGTATTATTTCGGTCTAAATGTTTTTAATTTCTAGACTGATATTTAGATATAAAGCTAATATGGATGTTTGAATATTTATTAGGGTGTTTACAGTTGTGAGAAAGAAGCATATGCAAACTATTGCCAGTATGCGCATTCAACTGGATTTAGTGTTAGGAAAGAACATCACCATTTCTGGCCAAATACAAGGTTAATCAAATCAAAAGATTTTGTATGTTCTAAAGCAGGTTTCAAGAAGGAGA
>NW_021522538.1:0-255 GCF_001605985.2 Dendrobium catenatum | reverse complement strand
GTTCTTTTCTTATTATTTCTTCCGCATTTAATTTCCGCATTATTTTTCATTGTGGTGAATATTGGTTTTGGATTGTGTTTGTTTTAAAATACCGATTCACCTCTCTATTAATTAGCTTTGGGACTAGTTCAATAGGGCTTAACATCCCTAACGAACTTTCAAGTGCTATCTGAGCCGTTTTTAAAAAAATTAGTTTTTAAAAACCTTTTGAATTTTTTATCCATGGCTAATCGTAATGTTGCGGAAGGTTATTCA
>NW_021522537.1:0-551 GCF_001605985.2 Dendrobium catenatum | reverse complement strand
ATACTTGGTGGAAACAAAGGGCAAAGGTGAAATGGATAGTGGAGGGAGACCGGAACTCTAAATTCTTTCAAGCATTTGATTCATCTAGAAGAAATGCTAACTTTATTTCCAAGATTAAGAATGAAGTTGGAGAAGTGGTAGAGGAACAAAAGCTTATTGAAAATGCTTTCATAAAACATTTTCAGGAGAAATGGAAATTCCGGAGATGCATTCTAGAGGATTGGCCTTCTTCTTGGAGCTATCTTGATGAGGATGATAGAACAAATTTAAACAAAGCCTTCTCTATTGAAGAAATGGAAATTGTTATCAAACAAAGTGGTAATAATATCTCTCCAGGTAAAGATGGTGTCACCTTTTCCTTCTTTAAAGCTTATTGGGAGATTATCAAACTTGACTTATGGAATGCAATAAATGAGTTCTTTGAAAATGCTGTAATGGATCCTAAATGGAAAGAAACAATTGTTGTGCTTATTCCAAAAATCAGTAATCCTTTATCTCATTCTAATTATAGACACATTAGTTTATGTAATTCGGTCTATAAATTGGTGGCT
>NW_021522536.1:0-320 GCF_001605985.2 Dendrobium catenatum | reverse complement strand
AATAATAAAAGACCTAAGCAAGAGTTCTAATATTTTGGTGTTTTTAAATTTTACCAAGAAAATTTAACTACTACGAAGGCAAATACTTGAACTCAACATGCAATGATAAAATCCCCTCTTTTCTCTTTCACAATTTTCACTGCGCAAATAATATGAAAATCAAGTGCAAGCAAAAAATAAAAAGCGATAAGGAAAAAGCACACCAGAATTTTATAGTCTTTGGTCAAACCATTACTTACGTCCACTCCCCGGAGTCCTCCGCTCCGGGAATTTCACTACAAACTAGCTCTCCTATTGCCCCCTCAGCAAGGTGGAGAAGC
>NW_021522535.1:0-286 GCF_001605985.2 Dendrobium catenatum | reverse complement strand
AAGAGTCAAGCCAGAAGAGAAGAAAGAGGAAGGAAGAAGATGAGAAGAGAAGAATATGAGGGAAGAAACTCATCCTCAACCACCGCCGGAATTCCGTCCGACTTCCACGTGACATCGGAATTCTGTCCGACTTCCACGGGACGCCGAAATTCCGCCCGACCTCTAAGTGAAGCCAAAGTTCTACCCGACGCCAGACCCTCGCTTGTCTCCATGTTTTTACTCGACGCCGGACTTCTACCGATTGTCAGACTTTCGACGGACATCTATCCGATCATGGACTTTTGTC
>NW_021522534.1:0-480 GCF_001605985.2 Dendrobium catenatum | reverse complement strand
CCTTGCTTTTCTCTATTCTGCTGTTGCGATGTGGTCAAGCAGATGGATGATTCCATTACTTTTGATTACTACTATTTTCCTATTATTGTTACTCTTACTATTGCTTTCCTTTGATTATTTCTCTTTGATATTTCCTGTAATTTCCAATTATTTCCATTCTTTCCGTATCATCTTAGATATTTGTCGTAGGTGATCATTGAATTCTACTTGGTTCTTTGAGATCTTCCTTCTCCTATCCTCCCGCTTTGGTTGGACAGATAGTTGATTTGTTCGCTCTCCTTATTGACTTTGTTCTCATTAGTTGTTTAGTTGACTGCATATCCTTAGAGAGTTTCACTAGCTGACCTCGAGGTTGTATCTTCCTAAAGTTAGGAAGGTCAACGCCAACATATGCGGTTCACTCGTTGTTCTCCACATATGTTGGGGGTTCGTTTGTTGACCTTGATTTTGGCTCGAAATGCGCTCGAGCATTTTTGATCG
>NW_021522533.1:0-217 GCF_001605985.2 Dendrobium catenatum | reverse complement strand
ACACGAAAGTGATGGTAGCGGCATCATTCATCAACGAGGTGGTCAGGTTAAATGGGATATCAAAGTCTGTAGTATCTAACAAAGATAAGGTGTTCCTCAGTCATTTTTGAAGGGAGGTGTTTAGGCTATAGGGAACAGTACTGAAGAGAAGCACCACTTATAACC
The DNA here is from genome assembly GCF_001605985.2 of Dendrobium catenatum. NCBI lineage: Eukaryota > Viridiplantae > Streptophyta > Magnoliopsida > Asparagales > Orchidaceae > Dendrobium > Dendrobium catenatum. The sequence continues at coordinate 52 of NW_021522533.1, read as the reverse complement.
CACAGATAGACGGGCAAATAGAAGAAGTAAATAGGGGCTTGGAGACATACCT
>NW_021522532.1:0-377 GCF_001605985.2 Dendrobium catenatum | reverse complement strand
AGAAGGAGAGAGAGACAGAGAGAAAGAGGAGAGAGAGAGCGCAAGAGAGTGTTAGATAGAGTAGGAGAGAGAAAGAGAGAGATAGAGGGAAGGGAGAAAGATAGATTGAGAGATATAGAGCGTAATAGAAGGGGAGAGTGAGTGAGAGAAGAATAAGTAGAAGGAGAGAGAGACAGAGAGAGAGAGGAGAGAGTGATGGAGAGAGAGAGAGAGAGGAGAGAGAGATAGATAGATTGAGAGATAAAGAGAAATAAAAGGAGAGAAAGAGAGAAGAGAGAGAGAGAGAGGGAGACATAGAAGGAGAGAGAGATAGAGAGAGAGAGATATAGAGAGAAAGAGAAAGAGAGAGAGGGAGGGAGAGAGAGTGAGAGCGAAAG
>NW_021522531.1:0-319 GCF_001605985.2 Dendrobium catenatum | reverse complement strand
GTCAACGCCAATATGTACAATTGAAGTTCTGTTACAAATATGTTTTTAGATTATGATTTTGATGATAGTAAACAAATCTTGTTTCACTACGACTACATTTTTTCTAATGATTTTTCAGGACTCAAAGATCTGAAGGAAATCGGAATCAGCTCAAGAGTAGGTAGATTAGGATTGAGTTAGTCTGTATTTTTCTTTTCTTTTTTGAGTCAATTGTAATTGCTTGAAGTGACTGATGTTAAGTAACCCTACAAACACACACTTGAGAGATTTAGAACTTGTATTTTTACTCACTTCGTCTTGGACGATATTTTATATCGTC
>NW_021522530.1:0-227 GCF_001605985.2 Dendrobium catenatum | reverse complement strand
AAAAAAAAAAAAAAAAGTCATGGAATTTAAAAAGGCGTCACTTCAGTAGTTAAAAATTAGCCTTATCATTGCTCAAACGACCTCCGATCGTGAAACGGACTACGTCATTATGTTTGGGATGTCGAAATATCATAAATTCACTATCATTTTGTTTAATTGAGATTGTGCACGTAAATCGAGGCAGTATAGCTTTTTTTTTTTTGGGAAAAATTGGGGCCAAAGCCCAT
>NW_021522529.1:0-1457 GCF_001605985.2 Dendrobium catenatum | reverse complement strand
AACAAAAAAAAAAAAACAAACACAAAACTAAAGGAAAGTATAAAAAATAACCACAAGCAATTGAGTAGTAAACATGCAAATCAGAATTTATTAAGCAGCAAGTTTATCCAATTAAGAGTTGTGAGCCTCCACTATCTAAGTACCGCATGCTCGCATGAGGCCTTTTATGAGAGAAAGCCTGTAAAATCATCAAATGTCATATTTAGGAACCCAAATAGGTTTGGGTCACTTCTTATGAAAAGAAGAATGCAATATATGTTGTGGATCTATGGCTTATGATTTTGATGATAGCAAACATTCTTTTTTCTCTACAACTACCTTATCTATTGACACTTCAGGTTCACACGATCGGACTGCAATTTAGAACCAGCTCAAGATTGGGTAGATTAGGTCTGAGTCAGTTTGTACACTTTTTCCTTTCTTGAGTCTATTGTATTTGGTGTGGCTCCTAATGATTTGTAACTTGGAAGATTTTTTTACTGTTCCCTAAAGTTTACTGTTTTTGGTAATATCATCCGGAACGATATTTAAATCAGCCTAGATGATCTATCCAAAAGCAGAAACCCTAATTAAGGCATTCTCATTAAAGTAGCCGTTATTATGCAAAACACATCATCCTAGATGATTTTGTATCGGTCAGTACGATAGGCTCAAAACAGAAAGAATATGTCGCCAAATTTATTTAAGAATTACTTATTTTTGGACATCGTCCAGAGGATCATCCAGGACTGTAAAATATCATCCAGGACGATCCAGGGCAATTTTTCCAAAATTTCTCTGGAATTTAAGGAATGCAATTATGACTTAATTACAAGATCAAATCGTCTTGGACGATCGTAAAATCATCCAGGCCGATATGTTGGATGATTGGACATCAGACAACTATTTTTAAGGCGATGTTCAGGACGATATTCCATGATTTCTTCTAATCGTCCAGGATGATATATTATCATCCTGGATAATATAAACAAACTCTTCTGATTGTCTCAAATTGTTCTGGCTAGTTGGGCTTATTTTGAACTGATCGTACAGGACGATATTAGTATCGTCCTGGATGATAATGTCGGCAACTTGTATTAATAAGCTCGTTTTGAGATCTTCTATTTAAGCTATGACATGACACTTTGTAAGGGTCTTTGGCAGCCATTGTAGCTTTGTTCTTTTGGGGAAAACTTGAGGAGAGAGCTTGAAAGGGAGTGAGGAAAGGGTAGAGTTTGAGAGAGGGAGAAGATCCTATGAGGGGGGACTTAAGGGAGTGTAGAGGGGGTTCCACACGGTTTCTCCAGCAAGCTCGCACCTGAATACCGTCAGATTCAAGACTTATCTTGAGGGAAGTTCACCAAAGAAGAAGATCTCTTTGGTGTCAAAGGACCCGGCGACTCCTCCACACCAGAGAGGGTGGAAGTGATTTTATAAGGGATTCTCCACCTAGTTGTGGGGGCTAAAGGAGAGACACT
>NW_021522528.1:0-316 GCF_001605985.2 Dendrobium catenatum | reverse complement strand
AGTAATGTGGTAAAAAACTTCTCTATTTTGTCAGATAATGTTTTTGATAGAATTTAAATTTTAGTATGTACAAATAATGCTTTTATTTTTATTTTCCTATGAAAATACTTTTTTTATATTGCATTTACGTAAATAATTTATGTAAAATCTTTATGATAAGACTTATTAGAATTTTATCACAATAAATTTTTAAATATTTGAATTTATTTCTTAAAGATATCTCCAATCGAAAATTCATTTTTCACTTCAAAATATAATAAGGGTTGTATTAAACTTACGCTCATTAAAGCTTCAAATGGACAATTATGGCTCGGTC
>NW_021522527.1:0-233 GCF_001605985.2 Dendrobium catenatum | reverse complement strand
CCTTGAACTGCGCCAGGTGTTGTCGGGGGTTGTTAGTGCCATTGAAAGTGTGAAACTTCGGAACCGAATACCCCTTCGGATATGGCACTTGGTCGTATTCAGCGGGATACGGTCGACCCTTGCCAACCAATTTTTCTGCTTGATCAATGGCTATGATAGCCTTGATCCTCTCTGTAATTATCCCTTTAAGCTGTGTAGCCGTTACAGGATCGGAGGTGCTGGCAATATTTTGA
>NW_021522526.1:0-965 GCF_001605985.2 Dendrobium catenatum | reverse complement strand
TTTTACTTTCTTCTGATATTGGGATGTAGAATAGTAGTCATATTTTGGATATAATTAATAATTATCTGTTCTTCATCAAATTAGGTATTCAACATTATTAGATAGGTGATAATGGAAAGAAGTGGAGTGATATGGACATGATCTCCAGCTTTGGGTATAATTGAAGTTCTAAAAACATGCTGGATAACCCAGGCATTCTGATTTAGGGAGTGGACTAAGGGTTGATCTTGATTAATGGCCACATTTCAAATAGTTGGATTTATAGGACTCAAGTTAAAATAAGTAGAAAGACTTATATGCTCCCTAAATCTTCCTTAATGATTTCTATGGGTTGTCAGCATACAAATGAGATTATGTTAAAAATTTCCATATTGAGCCTATGGTTGGCTAGGAATTCATAGAGTATTTGGAATTAAAAGGAAAGGCTAGTGTGAATAGGAATTGGAGGGTGGTATAGGCAAAAATATTCATCACCTCGAAGTTGAGTACAAGATGACATAACATTCTAGAGGGGGTGATTCGAGCCTCCTTGAATTTATAGTAAGCATTTTCATCTCTCATAGATAGAAGTCGATCATTGAAGTGATAAGAGGAGGAGGAGATCCCTTGGGTCATTATGCCACATTTACTTCTACCAACCATTGGAGGATTCTAGGATTTAAATGTAGGAATTAAGAGAGGGTAAGTTTTGAATAGATTGAAAGCTTAAAAGCCCTCAAATTTAAAGAATTGAAGACTATCATATAGTACCAACTCAGATTGCACATTATAATCAAGGGAATAAAATCATCTAGATGACTTTTTTAGAAAAATTGGGTTAAATTGTACAGTACGATCTGTATCATGCTGGATGATCTTAAGGAATTGTGTTCGTCTTGAGGAGTCGTCTGAATAACTTTTAAATAAATTCATCATACAATATGAATATGTGTTCGTACAGTATGAATGAAAATTATGATCCTATT
>NW_021522525.1:0-241 GCF_001605985.2 Dendrobium catenatum | reverse complement strand
ACATTTTAAAACTTGTTCTTCTTCAGTAACTGAGTTATTGTTTTATCAATATACTGCTTTGTTTTGCTCATCTTGCAAGAGCCTACATCAGTATTGGTATCAGAGCTAGATGGCAGAAAGCAGTAGGCGGGTGGCTCCCGGGAATGACAACAGCCTTGAAGCATTGTGGAACGAGCACCGAGAGCTGTCGCGACAGATGGATCAAGTCGAGGCGGAGGTGCACCGTATCTATGGAGAAATG
>NW_021522524.1:0-312 GCF_001605985.2 Dendrobium catenatum | reverse complement strand
TTTAAAGTTTGTTTTATGAAAAATTTAGGCTTCGTTTGGGACGATTTTCTTTCTATTTCGTAAAGCAATTTTCTAGGACAAAAATTTTAATTTTTATATTGAGAAGCTACTTTAAGAAGCACATTTATAGAAAGTTGTAGCCGTCCCAAATGAACTCTTGAAATGTCTAGCAGTATTGGTACAAACTTTTATTACGTAATTTTAAATTCATATTCGTTTGATGGATAAACCTATGCGGATTTAGGCTTCGTTTAAGATGGCTTCCTTACTTCTTTTTAAAGCAGAAATTTTAATACAAAAATTATGCTTTAA
>NW_021522523.1:0-373 GCF_001605985.2 Dendrobium catenatum | reverse complement strand
ATGCTTTGATAAATGAATAGGAAATACCATCTCTCCCTGGTGCTTTGTTAGAACCCAGATTTTTAATAACAAATTCCAATTCTTCTTTAGTAAAATCTCGATCAAGCAAATTAGAATCAGCATCATCAATGGCAGTAGAACACGGAGGCCAATTGTCCATATAGCAGGATTTACTACGCCATTTGTTTTTGAAAAAAAATTAAAAAAAACTTCAGTGATCTCCTCCTGATTAGAAACTATAGATCCATCATTATTCTTCAACTGGTTGATCCAGTTAAAGTTTCTTCTAGCTGAAGCTGAAGCATGGAAGTATTTCGAATTGCTATCTCCCTCTTCAATCCAACGAGATTTAGATCTCTGTTTCCACCATGTA
>NW_021522522.1:0-266 GCF_001605985.2 Dendrobium catenatum | reverse complement strand
TGCTGATAAAAGAGAAAACTTCTATTTTTGGTTAACTCTGCAGTGTAAATCTTGTGGACATGTAATCAAGAGAGATATGGATAGAGGATCTTGTTCGCCCAGTGACCATGGGGGCGACTGTGGCAATTTGTCATGTGAATGGCACAGGTAACTTAATAAATAATCTTAAGATTTGTCAAAGAAAATTAGCAAGTTATATTTGTTTGAGCTAATCTGTTTGAGTGTTTGCATTATCATTCAAGAATTAATAATATTAATAACAGTCT
>NW_021522521.1:0-448 GCF_001605985.2 Dendrobium catenatum | reverse complement strand
CCGACCCCACATAGTGGGATAAAGGCTTGATGTTGTTTGTTGTTGTTGAGGAATAAGGAATTCTTCTGACAAAGCATAAATCCAAATGTAAAAAGTTTTCATTTTAAAATATTTAGAGGACTGAATTAAATTGAACGATAAATATTAAAAATTTATAGTCAAAATAATTATCTAATCACAACGATTCTAATGATGATAAAATTATTAGAAATTGAGAACATTAGGGGTTTAAATCGGCTAGGTCTTACTTCGGTGGATAGGACCGTGCTAATTTGAGAGGTTAAAGGCTTCTTTTGAGATATCTTTCTTATTATTTTTAGAAATAGTTTTCGAGTGCAAAAATGTGTACTACTTTAGGAAACAATATTAATAAATCTATCCCAAACGAAGCTGTAGTGACCCTCTTCTCCTTTTCATGAATTGCACCACCCTTGTATTTTTAGTTAGA
>NW_021522520.1:0-315 GCF_001605985.2 Dendrobium catenatum | reverse complement strand
AAACACATATATAATATAACAATACTAGAACACAACATCTTATAACTTATATTAATTAGGGGAAGAAAGATACATATGGGGCGGGAACCGTGGATAAAGAATAAGAACCGAGATAATATAGTAGAGGGGAAGGGAAAAGGAGGCTAGCTCGCAAGCTAAAACAAACCCGCAGGTTTCACATTCCAAAAATCATCCCATACTCTCGCTTCTAAAACTGTCACAAACAACCTCATTTATAAGGAAAAAAAACAATTAATACATGTAGTTAATGCACCTCCCGAACAGCCAATAGGAGCACCTAGAAAACTGCATCAA
>NW_021522519.1:0-234 GCF_001605985.2 Dendrobium catenatum | reverse complement strand
CATTGCATATGGAATTGTAACTCTTATTGTCCCATGTATGTGATAAAATATAAATGTTTTTTTAAGTCCAATTCAAAAGATGAATCCTTTTGGCAAAGTTGAGCTTTGACATTTCTTTCCCAAACAGTTTGTCAGGATGAAAGAGTCGAGCCTACTTTTTAGAATCTCCCCTCCAAAATTTTGTTAACCTTTATGTTGAACCTAGTGAGAGGTATACCAAAACTAAACTTTACT
>NW_021522518.1:0-276 GCF_001605985.2 Dendrobium catenatum | reverse complement strand
TCATTTATGTACATCAATTTTGGTTTCACTAAATGACAAAAAAATTTACCTCCAAATACAGTGAAATTTGAAACATAGTTACATGTTTATATTTGTTTTAAACTCACTAAATTTGGGCTCATCAATGCACACGTAGGTTTCAAAATCAATCACTAAAACTAAGTGCATCAATAACTTTTTCACAAAAAATGATAAAAATATTTTATGTATTTAGAGCGTTTTGAATTTTCAATGTTATTCATCCAAAATAGAAACTTGAACTTAGAATTTAAAATC
>NW_021522517.1:0-265 GCF_001605985.2 Dendrobium catenatum | reverse complement strand
ATTATGCCATTATTCGAGTGGCAAATTCAATTCATATTAAGGTGGTGTTTCACCATGGTGGAGGTGGTGGTTGGAGGGGGAGGGAGGGCGATGACAATGAGAAACTAGAGTTAGGAGGGCGGCGGACTGCAAGCGGGCGGAGACATTATAAATGAATTAGCCAAGATAAAAATATGTTGTAACCATTAAAATTCTATGAAGCTTTAAAGTATATGTCCTCTGAAAGAGCAAAGTGTTGAACATAAAAGTTTTATGGGGAATTAAA
>NW_021522516.1:0-311 GCF_001605985.2 Dendrobium catenatum | reverse complement strand
GGTTGCCGGGTTAACCCGACCCGAGTAAACCCGACCTGGCAACCCGATAATTGTTTTTTTTATGTTTTTTTTTGCTGTTAAGAAGGAAATTGCAATAATGCATACATAATTTTACTAAAAGTCTTAAATACTTACAATAAAAATATAAAATACAAGATTACAAGTTACGGATTGAGTGATTGACAAATTTAACTAAAAGTCTTAAATACATAAATTGTTACAATAAAATTCAAGATTACAACTTTACAAGTCTCAAGGCTCAAGATGGTGGCTGGTGGCTGCCGCATGGCGAGTGGCGAGCTCCTTTTTGT
>NW_021522515.1:0-209 GCF_001605985.2 Dendrobium catenatum | reverse complement strand
TTAGGTTGGGTTATCCCCTCCCTTACACCCTTAAGATCCTACTTCTATTCGTTCAACACCAATGTGTGCAACAGAAGTTCCTTCTACCACACACATTGGGGGTTCTTTTGTTTACCTCATTTTTGTATGAGGTCACTAAGGCCCTTCCAATCTCTAGATTAATTCTAGATCATAGGATCCACTCTAGACCTTAGAATCCTTTCCTAGAG
>NW_021522514.1:0-561 GCF_001605985.2 Dendrobium catenatum | reverse complement strand
AAAATCCATTTTTTCTTTTCTTTTTTCTATTCCATGAATGGAACAAAGGGGGATACACAATACACCACGACAGAAGAGATATTCCTTGAAATGGCGGCTCTATTCACTCTGAGCTTTTAGTCGAACCATCGATTCTCTTTTTCAGCGGAATTTTATATTGAGCTCCAAATATACACTATTAGGATGGAATGGTTCAACCGACTCCCACCTCCCCAAAATCGCACGTGCGAGCACTTTTGACCCTATACGTAAGAAGAAGTGCTCCTGTAACCCAAGTTCATTCGCTGGGGAAACCCACCGATTCACACGAAAGACATGCAAGATCATCAATCATCATACTATACTTGCTGGCCATTGATGAATTGATCGAACCAAAGTCAGCCTCAGTCATTATGTATTGAACAGAGGAAAGAAGGTCGGGATCATCTTTCTTTCCCATATTCCGGTGATTGGAGAATTAAGAAGATAGGTTTTTCAATGATGCACGCCTTGCTTATGCTTTAGTGCTCGAAGTAGATTCCCCTTGAATATTGTCCAATAGAAGAATCGATCTGAAAATAT
>NW_021522513.1:0-219 GCF_001605985.2 Dendrobium catenatum | reverse complement strand
ACCGGAGCTTGCTCTCCATTGGTTCCGACCGCCGCCTACCATGGTCTTGGTCGGATTGACCAGGGAAGGCCGATGGGGACATGCTGGAGCCAATTGTGGAGTCAAATTGGCCTGGGGAAGCTGGGATCGATCTGGTAGCTCGGTTGGGCTCGAACCTGCTTGGTTTGAGTCGGATTGAGCTTGATTTAGGTCAGACCAGACCCTGGGTTTGGTATGGGA
>NW_021522512.1:0-1917 GCF_001605985.2 Dendrobium catenatum | reverse complement strand
TTATTTGGCATCATCAAAATCTCAAGCTCAGGGTCATGGATTGCAACACTTTCACACTCTCCTGGTATAGGAAGAGAATAATTCATCCTTTCACACTCTCCAAGTGTGGGCAGAGAACCCTTCGGTTGTTCACACTCTCAAAGTGTAGGCTGAGAACCTTCATCCTTTCACACTCTCCAAGTGTGGGTAGAGAATTCTTCGGCTGTTCACACTCTCCAAGTTTAAGCAGAGAACCCTTCATCCTTTCACACTCACCAAGTGTTGGCAGAGAACCGGATCTCCTTGATATATCTTCTCACAAGAAATCTAGAATGATGAGAGAAAAGAGTGAAGTAATCATAAATCAAAGTGTAGATTCTTACCTTTGAGTACCAAGTGAATACTTCACGCTCCAATAGTAAGAATCCTCCTTCAAACACTCTCTCACACTCTCTCCTTGACTCTCCCTTCAGTTGACACAAAGATCAGTAAGCAAAAAGATTAAGTGACAGTTTACAAAGGACCTTTTATATGAAAGACACAAAAAACCATCGCGTACGATCATAATATCATCCCAAATGAATAGAGTAAAATTAGTATGTACGATTCCTTATATGCATAGGGATGAGGTGACTTCATACCCGATCATCGTCCTGTACGAACTAAGTTTGTCCTTGGACGAACAGTTATATAAACAGTTGGTTTCGATAAACTACAAGACGTTCTCAAAATTTTAAGGGATAGAAAATTCATCTTGGGATGAATAGGAGTTCGTCTGGACAAAAAATTTCCAGAGAGTTTATTCCAGGGATGAATATAGGATTTCGTCTAGACGAAAATTTTCCCAAGAGTTTCATCCTGGGACGATCATAGGATTTCGTCTGGACAAAAATTTTCCCGAGAGTTTCGTCCGGGCACGAACATAGAATTTCATTTGCACAAAAATTTTCCTGAGAGTTTCATCCTTGGACGAATTGGATGAATCGTCTGGACTATCAGCACAAAGTGAGAATCTAGAGCAGATCCTCCCGAGATGAATTAGAAAGTTTGTCTAGACGATCAGGACATAGAAAAATTTTCACTTCCTGTTCCTTCCATTGCTCTTTTGAGGGGATTAACTGACTTGATCGTCCCGAACGAACAAGGTTCATCCCGTACGAACAGTGTGATTTTTAAAGATCTCCCCAAGTGTGTGTGTACTAAGCTTATTCCATTAAAATTATATTTTATCAAACTTAATTACAATAAAATTGCAAACTATAATTTATAAACTATCTCAACTGAATTTTGATTTGAAGTCTTCTTTAGTCTGGAGTTCGATTATCTTGAAATATTAGTCCACACAAGAGAAAAAATAATTTTTCCAAAAAGTGTTAAGAAAAAACAAAGTTTAAAACAATAATATTTGGAATCATCAAAATTATACAAGTTGCAAGAAGATAAAACATGCAAATAGCAACTCTTTTAACAATCTCCCCCATTTTGATGATGGTAAAATAATTATTATTTGTATAATTTTTAAATTCTAAGAATCTCCTAAACTCCCCCTGAATTGATGAACATATGAAAATAAGGAGGCATTGCACAACAAATGTATCACTCTTTTCTTTTCTTTTTTTTTTATTTTAAAAAATAAACATATATGATATGAAAACAATACAATAACATAAAATAATACAAACATACAAAAATAATACGATAATAAAAAACAATATAAACATTATTTACTCCCCCTTTTTGACAATAGCAAAAAGAGAAGAAGTAAAAGAATATAAATGTAAGCAATCATATGATAAGAAAGAAAAATAATTATTGTTTGTATAATTTTTAAATTCTACAAATCTCCTAAACTTCCCCTGAATTGATGAACATATGAAAATAAGGAGGCATTGCACAACAAATGTATCTCTCTTTTCTTTTTTTTTTTAAAATAAACAT
>NW_021522511.1:0-454 GCF_001605985.2 Dendrobium catenatum | reverse complement strand
AATTTTCATTGATTAAGGACATGAATCTGGTCAGTTTGAGGGGTTTTTGGTATTTTTTGGATTTAAACTTGATTTATTAGAATTTCTGGAAATTTTAAAGTACAATTAAAGGGTTAAGTTTGACTTGTTTAATTATCTGACCTAATGAACTCCAAATTGGATGAAATTTAAACCTAAGGTGTCAAATGTCACTAGGTTTACTATGTTCAAGTTTCACCCTTATTGGGTGTGTGTAGAATTTCCTAGGATTTTTCTAAGTTAAAGAGACATTTTCTTAAATATTTTCCCTAGGTTTCTCTTCTATTCAAATTGGCTTGAAATTTGGTGTGTCAAACCCTTATACGAATACATTCACACCACAGAAAAATCACAGCAAAATAATAATAATTTAAGGAGTTATGAATTTTCTAAATTTAGCGTCCAAAATGGACCCTTTACTTTGAAAATTCACATC
>NW_021522510.1:0-224 GCF_001605985.2 Dendrobium catenatum | reverse complement strand
AGATGTTGTCTAACTTCTTTGAAGGGAAAAAATCATAGTACCTATAATAACATGCAGAAAATTTACTTTCACCAAAAGTGATGGGGCATCAGCGGCTTTTGCATATCAATTGTTATTTACCTTATTTTGTCATTAGTCATATCAACAACTATGAAATCATCCAAACAAGCTGTTATGTAGCAGAACATTGGGCCCTATTGTAGCATCTTCTAGTAGTTAGGTAT
>NW_021522509.1:0-307 GCF_001605985.2 Dendrobium catenatum | reverse complement strand
TCACTTATTGAACTAAGGGTTAGCTCATTATTAGCTGAGTTTTAGTTCATAGTTATCTTTTATTAAATGTGCTTTTTATTGTTTTTATGTTTTTAATTGTGTTTGTCCCTTGGAATTCCAAACCGGCCTTTGGAATTCCAAGAAGTGTTGTTTCCCATGTGTGGCTCCTTGGCTTCCACTATGGGCTTTAGTTTTTTTTGTGTGCCTTTGCCCTCTGGAATTCTGGTCGACTGCTGGTTTTCCGAGCCTGGGTGTTTTCCCGCGGCTGTGGCGCCTTGGTTCCGTGCGGCCTCCTTGGCTCCCGCGG
>NW_021522508.1:0-422 GCF_001605985.2 Dendrobium catenatum | reverse complement strand
AGACTTCAGGTTGGGAGCTCAATGGAGATGGCAATCATAAGATCGATTCTGGATGATGGCATTGCAAGATAGCATGCATTAAAGAAAGTTCGAATATGAACCAATTCAAACCAAATTTGCTCAAGAACAAATTCAATAGGCATCCTCATATGTAATATAGGGGTAATTTAATATGAAACAAGCTTTCAAATATATTTCTCTGAAAAATAGAAAAACGAGCATATTTCTTCAATTTCAAAAGTGCAATACATATAGAGTCACTTTTCTCATATATATAATAATTATTTTATTTCGATTTATAGAAAAAAATAGTTTGGAATAGTTTTAAAAACCTTTTAGAATTAAATTAAAATTTTTGAGTCTATAAAACTTTACTATGTCATAAAATTTTTTGAAAAATCTCGCTCTCTCTCTCTCCCCCC
>NW_021522507.1:0-276 GCF_001605985.2 Dendrobium catenatum | reverse complement strand
ATATGATAGTGTTGATCCTCTATCCTGATGATAGTTTCAGTTGTACATCAATTTCTACATGATTGTGCTCCCCAGTTCATTCACATGAAATGAATGTGGTCTGGGTTATCAAAACCATCCACTACCCCTAATTTAAAAAAAATTTTATGTGTGATAAAGGAGGGGAGCTCTTAGTAGAGCAAAACCGGTTGCCTTTGTCACAGGAGGAACCCGGTAAAACTCTCCAAAAATACATATTTCTCAGTTCTGTTCATGTGGCGGACATAAGCTGGGTTA
>NW_021522506.1:0-233 GCF_001605985.2 Dendrobium catenatum | reverse complement strand
CCTACTCATCTGCATCACAGGATGACGCCACCTCCATCCTTCTCTCACGCATGTGATTGATTGCCTGACTTTCTTTCATCCATATTCTCTCTAGTACTCTAGAGCCTCCGAATGCTGGTATGAGCCATGCATGTTGACTGAGCCTTTTGCGACATTTCTTCCCTTTGAGTAAGACTTCTTAGTCTACACCCCTGTACCAATTCCACTTTAGGAGAGGATAATGTATGATCCTT
>NW_021522505.1:0-536 GCF_001605985.2 Dendrobium catenatum | reverse complement strand
CTTTGGGCTCGGGTCTGGGCAAAATCGAGGTCAACAAACGGACGCCCAATAGGAGTGGCGAACAACTAGTGAACCGCTCGTGTTGGCGTTGACCGACTAAGCCACATAAAGTAAAGTAGAAAGCCCAAGTAAAAGAACGAAAGGGCATCAGCCAAGGTGGAAGAAGGTAGGAAACTCATCCCCTGACCTTATCCTACAACGAGGGTAGAGCCTAGGGGAGAGTGAAAACAGCAGTGCGCAGGCAAGGTATCACTGAGGCAGTGAACCAGTAGAAGGGTCTCCTCCCGGCCTTACCCCTCGATAAGGGTAGAGCCAAGGACAGAACCAACGGTAAAGATCACCTAGAAAGGTGAAAACAAAGTAAGGGGATTCTCCCATAGCCTTGCCCTATAGCGAGGACAGAGCAGAAAGGAGAATCAGAAGTGAAGATCACCACTAAGGTGAAAAAGGGTAGGGGGATTCTCTTCTGGCCTCACTCCGTAGCAGGAGTGGAGCCAAGAGAAGAACCAAAAGTAAGGTAGTGAGAGTAGACCGAC
>NW_021522504.1:0-221 GCF_001605985.2 Dendrobium catenatum | reverse complement strand
TTTCCATACATAAGTGCATCTGATATTGAATTTGAATATACAACTCGTTCTGTAGGGGATTAGTAGAATTTCCTTGTGTCGAAATCCATCAGCTCATAGGAATATCTTCTTCAAGAACATTTGATTTACTATCTCCAACTTCGGGCTCAATTACATCATGTTTTTCTAATTTTTTTTCTAAATACTTAAAAAAAAAGACACTCACAACCTAAAGCTCCGAT
>NW_021522503.1:0-244 GCF_001605985.2 Dendrobium catenatum | reverse complement strand
CAAGATCTAATCTATTCTTTAAAGATCTGAACTGATCTTTTAATCAAAGAACAGAAAAATCTGCTTCCAAGCTAGTCAAGACCGATCTAAACTTGATTCAAGATCAATCAAAAAATCCGGCCTCGATGGCTTCCATGCCTCCGCTCTTGTTCGCCTTCATCAACCTCTAGCGTGCTGCGTGCCTGGCCCATTTTTTCCATCCACCGATGAGAGCTAGAGGTGATCGCTGCTCAACTTGGATCGG
>NW_021522502.1:0-268 GCF_001605985.2 Dendrobium catenatum | reverse complement strand
ATTAATTCCAAATGATTTTTGTTTAAATCATCAAATTTATCAAGAAGAGCCATGTGATTTGAATCAATCGTTGCATGATCTTTGAGAAAAAGTTCATGCTCTTTTTTGTAAATTTGAAAGTTCTAATTTTAGGCTTGCATGAGTTTTCTTGAGTTTTTTGTATGATGCATGTATTTTCTCATAAATCTCAAACAATTCATCATAGGTTAGTTTACATACCTCTTCCTTATAACTTTGATCTTCTCCCATTAAACACAAGTTTGTTGTT
>NW_021522501.1:0-1683 GCF_001605985.2 Dendrobium catenatum | reverse complement strand
CCTTAACATGAGACCTATGACCTCAAATCATCCCATGGTTGTTATCCATTAACAAGAGGTGGCCTCATCAACGAGAAATTATTCTTTGCAGATGTCGAATACTGTTCGGAGACCAATAAAAATGAGCCACGTTGGTACCGCGGCTCGGTACCACTCGATATCGCGCTCAGTATTGCTGACGTGACTCATTCTGATCAGTCTTCAGATATAGAACTGAGTTTGGCGTCCACACAGAAACCATTTAAAGTTTATTTTGAGATATATTTTTTATTATTTTTTAAAGTAAATTTTTAGTGCAAATTTTTTTTTAATAAATATAAATTTTTTATATTAAAAAAGTGCTTTTATAAAAAATTTTTTATATTAGGATTAAATAGTCTGTTAGCAAGCTATATAAAATTCTCTATGCTTTCACTTGAGAAGGAGTTCCTTCATATTTTAACAAATAATTTTTGTTTTAAATTAAAAATTTTTTTATAAATAAATTAACTTTTGAAACGTTAAATAAAAATGTGCAAAACGCAAATAGCGTTCCCTTCCCTTGTCCCACCTCTTTGGGTGGCTATCCAGCTTTTTTACTCCAACATTTACCCTGCCTGTCTCCCATCCAAATTAATTTTTAATTTAAAACATTTTTATTATGCCCATTAAATGCATCAAATAAAAAATAGCTGTTTAATTCTTATTATTTTCTTATAAATAAAGATGCGCGTTCACTACCAATGGACCGTTTTTTTAATCTTACGATAAGTTCGTCTGACGCCATGTTCTCTTTTTTTTTTTTAATTTAATGTTTATCCATTTTTTATATTTTACGAAAAATAATTTATATAAAACAGTAATGAAATTTATTCTCAAATTTGAAAACTACTCATCTTGTCTTCAAGAAGTTGCTCTCTCTACTAATCCAAAAATGTAATCTTGCAGCTTTCTGTAGTTGTTGCTGAAATTCTTTCTGTAGTTGTTGGGGAGGTGACGCAAGAGAGGGATAGGAACTTGGATGTTAAAAAATTACACCGAGATCATCGCCGGCGAGCACCGCGGATGGTTTTGGTCAAGCCGGCGGCTGGCGGCCGAGGTTTCGCATGGTTGCCGCATTTGGCGATGGTGCTGGTTCAGGCCATTTATGGCGGATACCATGTCGTCACCAAGGCGGCCCTTAACGTTGGGATGAACCAGATCGTTTTCTGCGTCTTCCGAGATCTACTCGCTCCCATCACCTATGTCCGCGATAGGTATTCTTTCGTTTTTTTAACCAAATTAGGTTAATATGACACGTTTGAGTCATTCAAGTTGCTAGCATGTTAGGTTGATATTAGTTTTTTCTTTTATTCATTTATTGATGGATCAAGTATAGGTTGACTATATTTGGATCAAATCAATTTCGGGTCAGGGACACACCCAACCTATTAATCCATTTTAACATCTCTAATTTTGATTAAGAATTGGATAATAAATTTAAACTATTAAGATTTAATTTTTAATTTTGAAAACTGATTTTTATTATTAAGAAAGACAGTACATCAAAAAAATTCTATATGTAGATGAATTTCAAATTAGCAATAGAGTTACATATAGAAATTGAAATTTTTAGGTTTTGTTTGGGACATTTTTTTATCATTATTTTTTTATTATTTTAAAAAAATTATATTAAATTTTTTTGTAAGAAACAATTAAAAAGTT
>NW_021522500.1:0-296 GCF_001605985.2 Dendrobium catenatum | reverse complement strand
ATCTTCATCACTATCATTTTCCAAAGAGATCTCAAATTTTTTCCTTTTATTACCATTTTCATCCTTCAGTACACATGATTCATCTTCTAAACCAGATTCTAAATCGATGTGTATCGTAGGAATTTATTTTTGTATGTTTTCATACATTGCACTTTCATGATTTTGCCATCCTCTGACTCTACCTCACCCTCGTTGGGTCATCCTACCACCTCTTTGTGAGGGAGGAGCAGGATGCCAATGAATGCTATCTTCGAGGCATGGATATTCTTCATCTTTTTTTTCTTCTTTTTCTTTTC
>NW_021522499.1:0-320 GCF_001605985.2 Dendrobium catenatum | reverse complement strand
TTTCAGGATGATCTTCTCAATCAATCCTTTTTATTGCACATTGATTTTAGTTCAGCAAAATTTATTTTAGAAAAAGATGTTAAAAACCTAGCATCTAAACAAATTTTTGCCACTTGACAAGCACAAATATCTGTATTTGATTTTACTATAAAAACTCAATTGGTATCAAAGCCATGTGTGAGTAGTGATACTCCGATTGGTAAGGTTATATTTCACCAATTTTAATCGGGGCGGTAGGACATGATGAGTTTATGTATTGAACGTTACTAACACTACAATTCTTCTTTGAATAATGGTATTGAACTTTGGCAGTAAATCCC
>NW_021522498.1:0-5904 GCF_001605985.2 Dendrobium catenatum | reverse complement strand
AAGCCCCTTAAGTGGTTTGGTCACATAAAATTTTGGCCTTCCAATGACCTAGTTAGAGGAGTAGATGTATTAGATATAGCCTATGTTAAGAAAGGAAGAGATTTACCTAAATGCTAAAAGATTTAGTTAGAAAATATTAGGAAAGGTAGAGGCAGACCTAAAAAGACTTAGTTAGAAAATATTAGGAATGACCTTTCTTTATTAGCTTTAAACGAGAATTTGACTTTTAATAGGACATAATGGAGAAAAAAGATTCATGTAGCCAGCCCCATGTAGTGGGACAAATGCTTGATGTTGTTGTTGAAAGTGAGCCCAACTAGCTTGATAGAATTCCTATCTTGACATATTGTATAGACATCATTAATCAAAGTAAAAGCTAGAGTTATAATAAAAATAAAATATAATAAAGAAGTAATTAAGTCATAGGAAAACACTAAAACACTAAAACATAACATTTAGGATCCTTTTAACTTACTTAAAAAATCTTATATATAGAGATTCCCATATGCTTCACATAATACTTCACCTCATAGATTCACTCGCACTTAACTTTCATATTTCACTAAAATTCATTCACAGTTTCAAAATTTCCAATATCCATCTTAGATTATTACTTACACTATTTCATTAACATAAATGTAATGCAATGAATATCATGCATTTGTCATGATGCCTACTTATAACTTCACTTTCTGTTATATATTCTTTTTAACCTCCCACACCTATATATATCAATTGGAGCTAGCGTCCCTCCAATATTTTCCTTTAGTAAATGGGGCCATAAGAGTATGTGTAGTGTTGCATAGCCTCATACAACTGCCTTTAGCAAGTGAGGCTAGAATCCGTTCAACAGATGAGATCAAAAGAACCCTTATCACATATCAAATAGTGTACTTTTCCCCACATCAGAACATCTCCAATGCCATGTTATACATAGTGCAAATGCAATGTAACAACAACTAAATTAATGATCTAATGCAATATCCAAATGCATGTATTACTTATAAAAAACCACAAAAGCCATATTGCATGCATACCAATAAAGCATTGACCTTTTTCATTTTAGTTCAAATTTTAAAGGGGCATTCACATGAATATTTTAAGATTTTTTTATAACTATTGCACTTACCAAAAAAACCCTCAATTCAATAATATGCTCAAAAATTCATCCAGGAAAAACCAATAGTTGGAAACTTAATTTCATGCAGCCTAAATGTTCATAATAATGAGTGCAATAGCATATTAGAATCATGCTATGAAAACTTCTTAAAGCTTGAGAAAAAAAAAATTTTCATTCATATTTTTTAATAAACTTATTAAAATTTAAATCATAGATAGGGCTATAGGAGTCTACCTCGAGCTCAACATTATTCAACTGCCCATTGTACGAATCCCAAGATTTTGGTCTCTCTCTCTCTCTCTCTATATATTATATAATATATATATATATATATATTATATATATATATATATATATATATATATATATATATATATATAATTTAAAATATCTCCATATGATCCATTCTTTCTCTCCTCTCATATATATATTATATATATAATATTTTAATATATATATATCCCCCTCCCTCCTCCCTTTTTTTCTTTCCTATTCTTCTCCTCTTTTCTTCTTGACAAGATAGGTGGAAATGAGTTTGGTTAAATGGTTTTAAATGCTTTAGTATAATATTTTCAATATTTTGACCTAACGTCATGCACTCGCTTTCTCAACACAGTTGTACTCCTATGGAATCCTCTAGATGCTCCAGTATATCTCACTTGAGACCAGGTGTAGCAGAGGTGCTTACCCGACTACGTAATGCAAGCCCAAAACCAATTTTTTATTAAAAAAACCTAAGATTTCAATCTTGCGATGCTTCCAACTCTTATGTCATGTGTGAAAGCCTTCTTTTTTTCTTTTCTTTTATGTTTTGGTCTGATTTGATATTTCCTTCCAAGTTCGTCCGGACGAAGTTGGGATCGTCTGGGACGAACAATTGAAACATTGGCAACCCGAGAGCATCATCCCATGACAAAAATAATTATCGTTCGTACGAAGGCAACCCGATGGCATCGTCCAGAGATGAAATTAATTATCGTCTGTAAGATCAGCCTATCGAGGAGATCGTCCCGGGATGAACCATGGAAATCGTTTGGACGATCGAGTTCTTTAAGTATCAGAAATAAGATATTTTGAAGAGAGAGAAAGGAAAGGAGAGAGAAAATGAAGGGAAGAGGGAGAAATTTGCATTTTAGGCGTCTTCGGTCAGTTTTCGCCCGTCGTCATAGTTGGGAAAGTTGATCGACTAGAGGTAAGGCACATTATGCCTTTCTCAATTTTTAGAAATGTGATTTTTGACGGATTTTCTGTTTAAAATTTTATTTCTGTTAGCAAAAAATTGGTATAACTTTGCACCAGTAAAACTTTTACCGCGTAACTTTTGGTATGTTGTAGATATGATAATTTTGCACGTTTTAATTATTTTCTTGAAGTTTTTCACTTGGTATTTTGAATTCTGCAAAGTTTTTATCGAATAGTAAATTATCTGATTGTTGAAAAATATTATTTCAGTACAAGAAAAGTCTTGAAATGATGTTTTACAAGATCTCCGGTAATTTGATAATTTTTTGAAACTGTGAATTTTTTATCCGTTGAATTTATGTTGTCTGTCATTATACTCTATGACAATTTTCTGATACGAATTTGATTTCTCTGAATCTGATATGATTTAATATTTAATGTGATTTGAATGATATCAAAAGGGAGTTATAAGGGGCCAAAATCCTTTGAGATTCTGTCTGTGTCGGAGAAGGGAGGTATAAGGGGTTAAAATCTTTTGAGATTTTGTTTGTGTTAGGAAATATGAAAATAAATTCTGATCTGATAATTATGTATATATGATAAATTCTGGTGCTGTAAGCACAAAGGGAGGCATAAGGGGTTAGAATCCTTTGAGATTCTGTCTGTGTTAGGGAAGGAGGCATAAGAGGTCAGCATCCTTTGAGATTCTGTCTAGGTCAGGGATATGTGATCTGATATGTGATTTGATATATGATTTGAAAAATGTGATTTGTGATTTATATGATTCTGTGATACGAATTTGATTCAGTTCTTATATATCTATTATTTGACTTCCATCTGATTATCTATTCTGTGTGAATATCTGAAGTCTGTTTGTTTGTCTGTTCTGTACGAATATCTGCATTCTATCTGATTATATGATTTCTTTACGATTGTCTGAATTATGTACGACTATTTGAATAAACTGTTTTTAAAGCTTTTTGTGAGTATTTTTATATGAGAGTTTCTGGAGATTTTGATCGGCTAGTGTAGTCTTGCCGAGCTATTAGCTCACTGTGGTTATCTTCATGGTTTTTAGGTTCTGGGAAATTAAAGGGAAGGACGTTTTGGATTAGCCATTCAGTATCTGATCTGAGATTAGGTATTTTTGTACTTTTGATTTTTGCACGATCATGGCTATTCTGGTTTTCTGTTTATATCCATGCACTGTAATGCATATGATTATTTTGATGAAAGAAAGAAAAAAATGTTGGATGAGCTTGTCTGTATATTTGGATATTTTTAGTAGATTTGTATTTTATCAGTATGTTTGTGTATTGGAAGAAAATCTGAAAACAAATTTCAAAGCTAGATCCTGGATTCATCCGTTGTGACTCAACGCGATGGGATTCGTTCCGGTCGGATTGGGTCGTGACATCATGGCACCCGCATAGCGATTTTTCAAACTAGCACTTTCACTCCTTCAACCAAAACCAACTTCCCATTACACATTCCAATATTTAAATTACACATTACATTAGATACAAATATGTACTTAACTGAGTTAATTTAATGACACTAATTTTGTATGGTGGGTGTTACAAAACCGCACCTTGAAAATTCAATATAAGTTAGTCAAAATATTCATAATGATGCTATCTACCATATATCAAAAGTTACATGATAAAAGTTCACTAAAATGAGAGATATCACATTTTTATTAATTTCAGGAGAGAGAAAGTTATTAAACTCAATATCATTAAAGACAAATATAGAGTACAAGGCACTTACTATAATAATGATAAAAAAATTGTAATAAAAATGATAGATGAAAATTCTTCAAATGACCTTCTCTCTCTTCTCCTCTCTCCCCTATCCTCTTATTCTCCTTTCTTTTCTTCCCCGGTAAGACCGATAAAATGAGGGGGAGGGCTTAAGTGGTGAGGGATATTTATATTAAATATATAAACGTATAATTTTATTTCTAGCACCACGGTGCCATGACATCACTGCACTACATGTTAAATTCGGAGATACTGTAAAACAAAGAGTATGACACCACTACACTCTCCATCTCAGTGTCATAGCACTAAAATATAAATTTTAATATTTTTAGATAAATTCATTTTGATTAAATATTGGGTTATTACTTCATGATCCCTACAACCTCACTTATGAGTGTCATCTACAAAGAGACATATATGGTCTCAAAATAAGCACCCTATGCTTTTTACCAATAGCACGCTTCACTCATTTCTCATATATATTTGCTTTGTAAATTTAAAGGGATACACATCATTTAAAATGTACTCAAAATCATGCCTAACACTATATCTCTTGCTATATGTGGACAATAACTTTCTCATAGGTAGTAATGATTCTCTTCTTAAACATGTAACTAATCAACTTTCCACAAAATTCACCATCAAAGATCTTGGAGATCTCTTAAATTTTCTCGATGTCAAATTTACACCCTCCACTAAATATCTTTTCTTATCCCAACACAAATATGTTCATAATCTTTTAGAACAGACAAATATGAAAAATGCAAATTACACTATTACGCTCATTTCTCCCACTAGCATGCCCACCATACTTGATATCATCTCTCTCACTAATGCCACAATTGCTCATAGGTTGGTACATAGTGTTGACCTCATTATTAATTTGAGTTCAAATTTCTCCAAACTCATCTCTAGCACCTAGGTCCTCGAAGCTTAGTGTAGACGTTGTCTCTAGGATTTCCCTTAGATGGATACCACTGACGTAGTGCTGACTCAGCCTCTTATTTCGGTCAAATCGTTGCGAAATAATTTGAATCAAATATATTTTAATTAGGATAAATCAGACACCATTTGAGCTCGTGTTGACTTGATCGACATCACATAAATTAAAACATTACCTAAATTCTCAAACAAGTTGGACTAAATCGGTTCGCCTCGACTCAGTTGAAATCAAATCAACTTAGAAGGGATAAAATTAATCATTTAAAACTATCTTAATTTTAAAAATTCAACAAAAAATAAATGTCTAAATTGTTAAGTTCATTCCAATTTAATTTTCAAATAAAATCTCCTTTCAAATTAAAATCAGATCTTAACCTTAAATCATTCACTAAAACATGATTTTGTTTGAGTTATTAATTTGAATCAAGGAAAAAAGGGATAAAATAGTAATTTCGAAATTTATTGGGCAATTATTGGATTCGGTTTAGACAGTTGTAACCCGAACCGAACTCCCTATTCGTTCGCGAGACCCCCAGCTTCTGCAATTAGCGGTCGCCTCTCTGCAATTCGCGAATCCCCCCTCTCCTTCTCCCTCTGATTCGCAAGAAGCTCCTTCACCTCTCCCGTCCGATCCGACACCTACACCACTGCCCTCTCCGTCGCCTGCCCTGGTCGTCGTCTGCCCTAGCCGCCGATGTGCCCTAGCCGCCGGCCCTCTTGATCTAGGTATATTTTTTGTTGCATCTTCTCCTTCCTCATCCTTTCTAAATCACATTCACATCCTCTCCTATTGTTTCTTGATGGAATGAGAAGAGAGATGTACCTTGATTATTTGCTTTAAGGGAAATCAGAGAAGGTGGGTTTCATTTTCTGTTTAATCTGAAAACAAAAGTTAGA
>NW_021522497.1:0-573 GCF_001605985.2 Dendrobium catenatum | reverse complement strand
AGTATAATTTTTTAAATTTCTAATTCCCCCCCCCCCCCTCTTCGTTAGCCTTGGGACATTCAATTAGGCTTAACATCTTAATTCATATTGAACGAGTTCCAACAGTTAAGCCCTATAGAACTGGTCAAAGCTAACCAAGAGAGGGGTTTTAAAAATTCTTTTCAACAAAGGCACAATCTCATAAACCAAAATCACACCACAAAATAGTAAGTGCGGAAATAAAAATGCGGAAGCAATAAAACAATAACATAGAAGTTTATAGTGGTTTGGTCAACTTGACCTACGTCTACTCCTTGGAGGCACCCTCCAAGTATTGCAATACAAAATGTGTCTCTCCTTTAGCCCCTACAGCTAGGCAGAGAAGCCCTCACAAAGAAGTCCTTTTTGCCACCACGGCAAGACAGAGAACATATCTCCTTTTGCTTCCTCCTGAAGCTGGCAGAGAACCACGATCAGTTTCTGAAAACCTTACCTCTACCGACCCTTTCACGGACGAGAAACTCTAGTCTAAGAAGAAGCAGAGCGATCCTTGAAGCACCCTTGTGAATCCCCTCAAAAGCTCCCCCTCACAAG
>NW_021522496.1:0-279 GCF_001605985.2 Dendrobium catenatum | reverse complement strand
AATATGTTATATAATACAACAACAACAACAATAACAAGTCTTTATCCCACTACGTGGGGTTGGCGACATGAATCTTTTTTCTCCATTGTGTCATATTATAAGTCAAATTCTTGTTTAAATCTAATAGAGAAAGATCATTTCTAATATTTTCTAACCAAGTCTTTTTAGGTCTGCCTCTACCTTTCTTAACATAAGTCAAATCTGATAACTCTACTTTCCTAACCAAGTCATTGGAAGGCCGGCGTTTTATGTGAAAGGCGACTCTCTAATCTTATCTTC
>NW_021522495.1:0-274 GCF_001605985.2 Dendrobium catenatum | reverse complement strand
ATATTCAAGCTGTAGTGCATCGGCCTTGTGAGTATTTTTGCTGAAGGAAAGTTTGTATGGAATTATTCGCGGTTATCAGAGAGCCATTGGGATCATAGTATGTAATAGCTGTGGATGTTGATGAATTTCTCTATGATAAATTTCTTCACCAGTTTTGTAGATTCAGTGGTGATCTTGATGGTGAAAGCTAACATTACATATGTACTCATTTGTTATGGCTGTGATTTACCTCTATATTTTCATAAAGTCGCAAAAAAAAAAAAAAAAAAAAAAA
>NW_021522494.1:0-360 GCF_001605985.2 Dendrobium catenatum | reverse complement strand
AATGTTTTTTTTTTTTTTTGAAAATGCCAAAGGCAACTAATTAAATCACAAAAACAGATACAACCTAGAGAGTGATAGAACATCTATCACACTTATCTTTAAGAAAAGAAAAAAAACTTGGAGGGATCTTGTTACAATAAAGATCCTCCCAAGTGAAGTCTTCTACTAATGCCAAATTAGCACAAAAGTCTACTAAACGATTACATTCTCTAGGAACGAAATGAAAAATAAACATAACAAAGTCTTCCAATAATGACAGGTCTTCCAACTCTTCATTGTTGTGATGACTTTTATTCAACGATCTCTGAAGGTAATTGATGACGTTCTGATTATCCCCTTCGATGATAATCCCCTTAGCTT
>NW_021522493.1:0-498 GCF_001605985.2 Dendrobium catenatum | reverse complement strand
AACTCTGCTTCAATGTTCGTGGCGAACCGGAAAACCACCCCAAGTACCCCTTTGGTGCGCGTGGTGGGATGAGACCCCGGTGTGGCACCTACGGCGAGGCGGGGTCACTTATAAGTACCCCCGGGCGGGGGGAAATCAAACTGTCCTCTTTTCAAATAAAACGCTTTTTAAAAAAAATCCCATGCACGCCTTTGTTGGCGTGGTGGGAGAAAAAACAAAAAAAAAAACCCGCTGCGGTGTCTCACCAACACCAATCGTGCACGTCTTTGTTGACGTGGCGGGTAGGTGGTCTCTTGGTTTTTTTCCCCTAAACGGGGGAGATGCTGGGAGGCTGCCGAAATTTTGACTGAAATACAGACAAGGACTTGGAGCAAATGGGACTTGTGGACTTGATTTAATCTACTTAATTGAGCTTGAACCAAAATGAATTCCATTCTAAATGAATATAACTTGGACTCTCTTTTGAACTTCAACAAGGATTTGAACTCGTTCTTGAAC
>NW_021522492.1:0-207 GCF_001605985.2 Dendrobium catenatum | reverse complement strand
AAGAAACATCATTGTTCCTCAACGCCGTCTAAGTCACAATTGGGAAAGGACGATCCAGGTAAAGCAGTTATGCAAGAAAAAACGGTCGACAAAAACGACCGACGAAGGAAGTTTTCTATTTCTTTGTCTCGAAAGGAGATTGAAGAGGACATCATTATATTAACGGGGAAAAAGCCGGATAGAAAACCTAAAAAGAGACCAAAAGCC
>NW_021522491.1:0-344 GCF_001605985.2 Dendrobium catenatum | reverse complement strand
TTCTATAGAATATGTTTAAAGATAGAAATAAGTTTTTAAAAAAGTTTATTCATTCTTTTATTTAGATATGACAAGAAGAATATTGTATCATCTTAAAAGACAAACATAACATTCTTCAAGATATCCAAAAGCAAGAATGAGTTTTATGAAATTCATCATTTCTAAAGTTGAATATAACAAGTATAATATTATATTATCTGTAAAGATAATAATAACATTCTACAAGTCTATTAATAATTAGAAATGAGGTTTTAAAAATATCTACGTTCCCAAAGATTCTTCCCTTATTTTATATGAATAAAATAAAATTTATTTTAGTCTGGGGTTCTCAAATCCCTATAGAG
>NW_021522490.1:0-206 GCF_001605985.2 Dendrobium catenatum | reverse complement strand
ATAGGATAAAATTATTTGATAAGAATTGGAATTTGAAATAAAGGCATAACTGCAAACAGTTTCTTCGGTATTCCATTTATATTTGACAAAAAAACATCAGATGGTGCAAGAATAAACTTGTTTGTTCTTCTACTGGGTAATCCTTGGGCTATTATGTTTGTTTCAACTTGCTAGTGCTATTTTTATTTTCCCTTGTCTATGTCATC
>NW_021522489.1:0-222 GCF_001605985.2 Dendrobium catenatum | reverse complement strand
TACTTTTTTTTTATTTTTAGTACCATTTCCTGCATCGTTTTAGCCTTCTAGAATGAGTATTTCCCTTCTTTTAATACAGTAAGTTGTAGAAGAGATGGTAGTTTTTTTTAATACAAAATATTCCTCTGTTTTACTGTTTCATTGAGCTTATTTCTCGTTGTGGATTTCTCCTTCTTTGCTGCTGCACCAATTTCCAAACCATATTTTTAAGTCACATATAAA
>NW_021522488.1:0-2658 GCF_001605985.2 Dendrobium catenatum | reverse complement strand
TGGTAATCCAGGAGATACACCTGGATGATGGAGAATTTCTACTGATCATCCAGCATATCATTTTGGGCATCCGGGTGATCCATGAGAAGATTAAGGTTTTTTTAACTTATCATCCAGGATGATATGATCGATTAATAAAACCTTAATTGTTTTCCTAAATCACCTGACTAATTTAGGAATGATTGTAATGAATCATCTAGAATGATATAGGATCGCCCTATATACTTTCTAAAAATAATAATATTACTAAAAGAGTTGGCAGCTGATTCTTTCTGATTTGAGCCTATCATCCAGATGATGTTAATATCATTTAGAATAATTTGCTTAATTCGGATATCTTAACACAGATTCCCTAATTAGGATTTCTGATTTTAACAGCTAATCTAAGATGATTTTTAGATCATCCTGTATGATGTGATTAAAAAAGAAAAACTCTTAAGCATATAGAATTTGTTCCCCTGAATGCATGTATTTAAGGTTACTTAGCATCAGGATCCACATTATTATATTTGACTCAAGAAAAGGTAAAAATACTAGAATTATACTTATAAACTGACTCAGTTGTAATATACCCAATTTTAAGCTGGCTTGATTTGCAATTGACCTTGTGGATCTGAAACATAAGTAGGCGGGACAATAGTAGAGAAACATAAATGCGAGAAATATTTGCTATCGGCAAAATTATAATCCTTGAATCCAGGATTGCAACAATTAGAGCAACGACTTATTTATAATAATCACCAGAGATTTTCGGTGGCATTATCAGCGGTTTGACCTCCTTTATTTTTTGGTGTTTAGATCGTTGGTTATGTCTGATGATTTGACTGTCAGTTATTTCTGGCAGTTTAATAGCCAATTATTTTCAGTGGGTGGGCCACTGAACCCACTGAAAATAGTTGAATATATCTATGATTTATTTTTATTCTGGTAGCTTATAATTCTTATAGTATCAAAGTTTTTAGTGGTTGGGCCTCTTAATTGTCTAGGAACTCCCCAACAATTTATACCTGCTATAAATGCATAATATAAAGAAAATAAAATGCGTTAACACGTAATATTCACAATCAACACATTAAAAGACTTGAACCATAAAGTTCAAAAAAAAAAAACCTAAAATATAATAAAGCTTAAGTCTAATAATAGGAAACCATAAAGTTTAACAAAAAAAAAAAACTTTAAAAGATAAAGTTCAACTGCAATATAGAGTTCACATCAATATATTCTCATAGGAAAGCTTGTTCTTCAAAGTCCAACAATAACTTCAACATTAACTTAAATCAGATCATCTTCCATCTCCTCATTGCCTTGTGATTCATGCACAAGCTCCTAATTCTTTTTCTTCTAATTTTTTGTTTGATATGTTCGCAGCTCCTTCTGTATCTCAGTTTGAATCTGTCTCATCTCATATATCTCTTTTGACAGAGTAGATACCCTCTTGCTGATAGTTTTTGCAACTCCATAGCATCATAAAATGTTGAGGTAGATGTATAACATATCCCTACAAAAATAAATAATAAACCCTCACCCTCCATCTTCCTCCAACAGTATATAACTACATGGGATACTTAGAGTATTGGGTCGATCCTAATGATGATCCCTAACCAGTAGACCGCTGACTCTCCCAAAGTACTATAAAATCATCCTACCAGAATAAATTCATAAAAATATAATTCTATTTATTTTTTATTATTTCTCAAGAAAATGAAACTTACATGAGCTTTTCTTGCCTTCTCATTAACCTACTAATGATCAACTTGATATTGGTGAGTCCTTGCATGAAACTCTAATAGTGTTAATTCTCAACCAAGGTACTATTTCTATAAATAGAGAGCATAGTAAAAATAATGTACATATATTTATGAAACTAATTAAAATAACTTTTTATCAGTCATCTTCTATGCTCAGTATTCAAAATTATCAATATTATACTACAAGGATCTCACCTACTAATGATCACCTTATAAAGAATTCTTCGTAAACCCCCACAATCTGATGCTCTATAATCCTTGTAGTATAATATATAACTATTTATACAACAATAAATTTTTATAGAGGTGAGATCCAACTTGGATACTAATTTTTTTGTTTGAAACAAATCTGTGGAGATTAAATTGTTCACTGGATTTATTACTTGAGAAGACAAATGAAGTTATTGACGCACTTCTGAGAAATATTATATTCAATTTTAATACTAAGCATCCTAATAATAATTGATAATTTTGAATTAGCTGTTTAACCATCTCAAATTCATTTTTTAGCAACATATCATAATTAAAAAAAATTATTTTTAGGTTTTGTGTTTCTTTCATATTTGCTCTTAAATTTGGACCTGCTGCATCAAAAATAAGTTCTTCATATGGCTTATTCTTTTAATCATAATCTACTGTTCTAGAAGCTGTGGATGGACCGACATAAGTATCTCTATGTGGTTCTAACTTTCCATCTGAGGTCAAGAACCAACATCTTGGAACAAATCTTTTACAATACAAATCAACCTTAACATCATCGAGCTTAAGAAAAGCTTGATTTTCATACTTCGAACATAAACATCTAAACATTCTATTAGACTTAAATGAAGGTATATAACATGCGTCTTAAATAAAAATCTCAACTCCCTCAATAAATTCATCTATCAATCTATTTTATTTATGTATTAAT
>NW_021522487.1:0-1508 GCF_001605985.2 Dendrobium catenatum | reverse complement strand
AGGTGACATGCATATATTATAGTGTAATTAATATTATTATTAAATAAAAAATTAGTAAAGTAAAATATAGTGTTTATACTTTAGTTAAAATAAAATAATTGTAGAACTAGTTGGTTCTTTCAAACTTGGACTGATTCACCCGATTCAGGCTGGTTCTATGCAAATCCAATTTTTTAAATTGGACTGGATCAAACAATTTACTCTACGATTGAATTGGCCGATTTGATTTGTTTTTTAAAACATAGCAGACCCTAAATTTTATCATAGGAAAAATTTTATAATTTATTCTTGACAAAGTTAGTAAAGATAGATTGAAATCCAAAAAAGAGGATATAATATAGTGATTCTATGAGATTAATGAAAAACCATTTTACCTATTTATTACGAATATAACTTATTGTTTGATAGTTAGTATATCATGCATATAAAAAAGAATAATAATTTATCATAATTTTATTAAAAATTTTACTAGATCAGAATATAACTTATTGTTTTGCCATCAACTTGTTTGCCTATGTCAAAGAGAGATAATATATATGATTGTATGTGAAGTTTTAAAAAATAAAAGATGCCTATAAACTAGGCATCCAATATTTCTACGTGTCTAAATATTAATGATTGCAAAACTATATGGAGTTGAAAAGTCTTGGTTGTCAATTTCTTATTGATAAAATTATGCTAATTGCACTGAGGAGTTTTTGCACCATCAAATAAAGCTTTAAGCATATTGTAGAGATATGAAAATTTTATACTTCAGCATTATTATCATATAGAAAACTTTTTAAATATAGAGATCAAAGAAAAATATTATATACACACATTTCACACCTAAGCATATTAAGAAACTTATGAATACATAATGGGCAGTGATATAAATAATATTTTATTACATTATTTCATTCTAGAATTCATAATGGACAGTGATTTTTAATCATTATATGATCTTTAATCATTTGGAGTTGATTAAACTTGTTATATTATACAATTTTGATCCGTAATGCAGCTCATCTTGATCCATTGATTGGAAGCTTTGACTTCAATCAAGAGGTCTTCTGTTCGGGACTTATATAGTAACATATGTGATGTGTGTAAGTTTACCTTAATTAGCCTAAATCTCCCAAAAAAAATTTGATCCCTAATCATTATGGCTATTATTTAGTTGTGTAATCTGCAAAAAAGATCATGATTTATACTTTTTTTGTTTGGAATAGTTTTCTTATTGTTTTCTAAAGCAGCTTTATAATACAATAATTTTATACTAAAAATCCGCTTTATAAAAGTTGTCCCAAATGAAGTCATAGTTATTTGTGCCTTTGCTTTAAGGACCTATAAATTCTTACTATAAATATTATTGTTGCGTTCTGGAATATTTGCGACGGTAGAGAAATATAAAGTTTAGCGTCTTAGTGTTGAATGAAGATCCAGCACACAAGTAGATAATAGAGGGTATAACATTCATAAGAGACACCATAGTTCTTATGTGGAAACCCCTGAAAAAATGGAGAAAA
>NW_021522486.1:0-305 GCF_001605985.2 Dendrobium catenatum | reverse complement strand
TGGATCTCTAGGAGTACACACTATATGTCACACCATTTTTTGAAAAAAATTTCTAGAGACGTGGGTCTCTATATTTATTTTCACTTATGTCGGGACCTTTCAGCCGTGGATTCTTGAATATATATCCAAGTGTCACACCCTGATGCTCACCATACATATCTTGATTCTTTCTTTACTCTACCATCATAATAGATGGTAGCTTTTAGCTCCATCGGGACCTTTCAGTGACGGATCTTTGGACATAAAGACCAAATGTCGCATCCTGATGTTCACCGTACAGAGCTCAATATCATCATTATTTTTGC
>NW_021522485.1:0-207 GCF_001605985.2 Dendrobium catenatum | reverse complement strand
AGATGTGACTAAGGATTGGATGTTCAAATACAAAGGACCAATCATTGAGAGTGGCAACTCAAATGTGATCAAAGCTATTCATAAAGCATTAAACCAAGGGAGCAAAGGTATGGAAAACTCTAAAGTTCTTCAAGAGTTCAATAATGTTATTTTTAAATGTATTAAGAGGCATAGCAATAAGCTAGCGGATTTGTGTGCTAGCTATGC
>NW_021522484.1:0-263 GCF_001605985.2 Dendrobium catenatum | reverse complement strand
CCGGTTCGTTGTCCGGTCCGGTTCTGAAAACCTTGTATTCTTATTTTCATTCATATTATGAAAATATTGAACAGAGCAAAAAAAATAGAGTTGGAGATTAATATATGAATAATATTTAATCATTTGAATTGAGAAATAAACATTAGATAATATAGATAATAAAGTAAAAAAATTCAATATTTTCATAATATGAATGACATTTTTAATTGTAAATTTTTATTTATTTTATCTTTTCATATTAAAATTGAAATAAAAATTTTAAA
>NW_021522483.1:0-353 GCF_001605985.2 Dendrobium catenatum | reverse complement strand
TTTTTGCCAACCTAGGTGGAAGGACCTTTTCTGAACGCAGATGAACTTCCTGTATTGAGTCATCCTCAATAGGAGATTTCTCTGGTTCAGTGGTGGTGGCAGGTGTTGGTTCAAAGGAAAGTACTGAGATTGGGTTCACGGATTCATCTTCTGAATCCATATAACATCCACCTTCTGGTATCACAAAGACTGGTTCATCTTCATACTCAGACTCAGACTCTCCACTAGAATTATTATAAGAGACATGTAAAACAGTAAAAGAGTGAGTGCTAGTAGAAGTAGAAGTAGAACTAGAATTAAAAGCAGTAATAAAAGGACACCAGAAGTAGCCAGAATCACCTTCTTCTATTATT
>NW_021522482.1:0-723 GCF_001605985.2 Dendrobium catenatum | reverse complement strand
ATGAGTTGAAGCCTCCTAATAATTTATCCAGAGAAGTTAAACTTGCCAAACCAATCTCACCAAGCAACTTGATTTATGATCATCATTAGTAACCCTACAATTCTAAGTTGATGACTCTCCACTAATAATTATCATATATTCAACTAAATGATTTGGCACTAAACTTGAATTTTCAAACTCATCAATATTGGATTAGCTGATTAATTGAGGACTTGTTGTTACCAATCCATTACTAATGTGCCATTAACTAAATGTGAGGACTTAACATCTAATAATCGCTAACTTATAGATACTAGAAACTCGTAACGACTCATTCCATTGACTTGTACTCAACAACCTCCATTAGCATACAAATGATTGACATTGTTGGATTGAATTTATCCTTTCTATTATATTTGACAACTTCAATAATTGAATATCTTTGTAATATAAACCCACACAAATGCCAAAATCAACACTTCTATGTCTTTTTGTAATGCTACTTATCAACACCAACTAATAATTTGCTTTGAGATTAATATAATTCAATAATAAGAAATTAACTATTATATTGCACTAATTTAAAAGTAAACTCAAATATTTTAATGCACATTCTAACTAAATCTTGATTAAAATATATTCACTTAATTTCTTACAAATCTGATGTTCAAAGCTTTTTTTTTTTATTGTTATGTAAAAAACTCGCGAAAACATTATACTAATCCTTTCAAACGATAGAAGTAC
>NW_021522481.1:0-432 GCF_001605985.2 Dendrobium catenatum | reverse complement strand
AAAACTCGTTTAAAATAAATTGCACTGTCAAGCATTATGAATGTGGAATTCCATCGGGTTGGTACATCCTGACGTAAACTTCGTTTCCCATCCAAGCAACTTTGTGAAGCCAAATCAAGAATTTTTTGTTTTCTAGCCTGAGATCCTTTAACATACTTAATGCTTTCTCTTATTTTCATAATTGCACTATCAATGTCTTTCAAACCTTCTTGAACTATAAGATTAATGATATGTGATGTGCAACGTATATGAAAAAAAGCACCCTCAATTATCAAGGCACCACGCAAATTCAAATGATTTCTTAGATAATCAACTGAACTATTATTTACAGAAGCATTATCCAAAGTAATACTGAAGAGCTTGGATTCTATTTTCCATTCAACCAAAAGCAATTATAACTGCTCAAACAATGAGATTCCATCATGGGGAGGT
>NW_021522480.1:0-233 GCF_001605985.2 Dendrobium catenatum | reverse complement strand
CTAGCTCCCTAGAAAATCTGAAATTAATTTAGCACCTTAATGCCATAGAATCGTGTTGGAATGTTGGAGCCTATTTTTATATTTAGATGATTATAAACTTTATTAGATGTTTATTTTCTTATTTTTATATCATATATTAAATAATTTAAGTAATAAATTTTATGCCACTATGAGTAGTAAGTTTTACATGAGCATGATGGGAGAGTTAACTTACTTTTTTGGTATCCATATTA
>NW_021522479.1:0-290 GCF_001605985.2 Dendrobium catenatum | reverse complement strand
CCCTATATTTTAATTAAAAATTTCTCTTATTTTACTATTTAAAAAGCAATAGAAATAATCAATAAAAATCCCCTCTCCAATGCTTACAAGACACTACAGCTAAAAAACTGACTATTATACATGATATAACCATTATTGGGTAGATCTGCGACATGTTGGGATGCGTTTATAGGGTAGTTTTGTTAATGGACTTTCAGTTAAATATGGTGGAAATTTATGGTAAAGCTGTTCTCTTACATTTTGACCACCTTCACAAAGCCTTAAACTACTTCAACCCTCACAAAAACTGA
>NW_021522478.1:0-206 GCF_001605985.2 Dendrobium catenatum | reverse complement strand
GGCCGGCGGCTTCTAGAGGGGGAAAATTGGTGTGGGAACAAGTGGATGATTTCCAAATTGGGTGCATGAGGTTTAAGAAGGATTAAAACAAAATCCATTTGAATTTGAATTTTGTCATGAAAATAGATTTAAAACTTTCATAATTTGGAAATTCCAAAATTGGAAAGATTTTGAAATTCAAATTTTGAATTTTCAAAACTTGGACT
>NW_021522477.1:0-279 GCF_001605985.2 Dendrobium catenatum | reverse complement strand
TCCACTTTTGCTTATGCTTTGGTGAGCTTTGTGATTTTCTTGACAAGACATTACAATTGTCACCAACTAAGCTTTATCTTTCCGTATCTTTAGCTTTTAGTACAATCGTTTCACCTGCATCCAAAAGTCTTTGACCCAAACCTTGCTCGTAGGCAATGAGTGAGCCAATCAAATTATCAATAGAATAATCTTTCAAATTTTTTGATTCACAAATAGCAATAACTTTGGAATCAAATTTTTCATGTAAACAATGAAGAATTTTATTGACTTTTTCAAAAT
>NW_021522476.1:0-1744 GCF_001605985.2 Dendrobium catenatum | reverse complement strand
AAAGCACAATAAATAATTCATGGTGAACTTCTTTATGAAATTTATAACTTAGTAAAATATTTGTGAAACAACTACATTGTTGATTTTATTAACCTCTATATTCTTTAGACAAATATTCTTTCATATAAGTTTATTAACCACATACATTTTTTTTTTTCTATATTGGTTATGATAGTTTGGTGTTTTAACACAAAATTTACATTTTAGAAGTGAACCACTTTAAAATTAGTTTTTTTTTTATTATTATTATTTTTATGGGGGGGTTTTTAAGGGGGGGGGGGGGATTTAGATTTTATTTTATAAAAATTTGGATTCTAAGGTCCTAAGAGGAATTCAAAGCTCGCTAATGCTCAAAGAGCTACAATTGTAGCATAATAACATGTCAAATTGTCAATGCCTCTCCGAAGGACTTAAACTGGTTCTTAGATGCTAAAAAATTAGGGTCAGCCCTCTTAAGAGTATTATTAGACATTTTGGAAGAGAATAAATACATGGATCATCACATCTGACTGAAAACACAAAATAACCAAAAAAAAAAAATAATGCATAGGATTCAAGCCAGCAAGGCAAAACCCAGTAAAATAAGAAAACAAAAAAGAAAAAAAAAAAAAGAACTCTTAGCACGCGACAAAAGGCAACGATCGTGAAGAGGCGCAATGAGTAGAATTCCTAACAAAGTTCTGGTTTCAAACAACTTTTAGAAGTGACCTCATACTCAATTATATTTAGAATTTGAAGAGAAAAATTAAAAAAAAAAAAAAAATCAATGAGATACAAACAAAAATGAATAAGATGAATGGGAGAAGAGGCGGTTAAATTGGACATACATTAGTGAGAAATCAAAATTTAATGTGTTAGATGACTTTTGAATAAATTTTGATGATTGAAGAGTGCTAATTTAATAGAACAATACTTTTATTATATTACACGGTTACACAAAATTTTAAGGGTGAAATTTGAATTTATTGGACAATTAAAATATTATATAAGGATTCCAATTTGAATAAAATGAATGATTTTTTAATGATCTCCCTCAAATAATATAGGAAATGCAAATAATTTATTAATTGTATATATAGCTAGAATATGGAGGAAGCATAGATGATCTCCTAGAATATGGTGTCATTAATTATATCTATGTTTTTTTTATATTTTCATATTATAGTTCTATCATAAGATAATATATGAATAAAGAAAAATTAAATGAGCTTAAATTTTCTAGTTAAGTAAAATTATTTATTTTCTATAGAAAATGCATCAATATAGAACTACAATTGATAAACTATTAATGAAACACAAGGCATATATAAAAATATTAATGTGTGTATAATATGTTATAATAAATAATTATATAATTTGTAAGACCAATTGAAAATTTGAAATAAATTTCTTCTTTAAAATTATAACTGATTACAAAGGTTTCTATAACTTAACATTCGCATTAAGCATATTCTTATTTAATCTTTGCATTATAATCATTAACTATTTATTTATTTCATTATAATATTGTATAGTTATGATCTATTATTTAAATATGAAAGATATTTAGTATGGGTGTTAATATTTGACAAGACCCGAAAATCCAACTCGAACCATATCCAAAAATTCATGTTAGCGTCAACCCGATTCACAAACGGGTTGGATTCAAGTTTCAGGATTTAACGCATTTGAAAAAATGGGTTGGGTCCAAGTCAACCCGCTAACCTAAAATTGACCCGGATTGACCCATCAACCACATGTGCCA
>NW_021522475.1:0-290 GCF_001605985.2 Dendrobium catenatum | reverse complement strand
TGCTTGATTCGGATTTATTTGAACTCGGATTGAATCAGATTTGATGGTGTTAGGTTAGTCTTATTAGGATGCTCAATTTGATTATGAATTTATTGAAATCAGACATTGGATTATCTTAAATTTAAATTAAAAGTCTTTAATATAAATATTGCATGAAAATTCATGCTAATCAAAATGAATTTTTTAAAAGCTTATCACTTACCAACGGTAAATTTTTAAAATCTGAACGTTATGATAATAATTATCTAAAAATTTATTAAATCTAAAGCCACAAATTTCTTCAGCCATTT
>NW_021522474.1:0-249 GCF_001605985.2 Dendrobium catenatum | reverse complement strand
ATTTGGGCTCAAAAGGCCTTAATGGGTCAAAATTGACCTAATAAGCCTTGGGTTGACCAAGTCAATAGTTGACCTGGTCAACCTAGTCCCTCATGCCCATGGTTTGACAAAATCGAGGTCAACACTTATGTTTAATTTAATTTAAAATTTTTATGTTAGTAGTAGATATAAGTAATAATAGATTGTCATTTCCTAAATTTAGAGAATGTGTCAAATAAAGTATATGAAAATAAGCTAATGTTAGCATCT
>NW_021522473.1:0-239 GCF_001605985.2 Dendrobium catenatum | reverse complement strand
AGCTACATCGTGATCCTACACAAAATAATTTCTCCATGTAAGAAGGACTACAAGAATTAACCCGAGAAAAAGTTTTACCTTTTATCAACAACTAGACGAAAAATATCTAAGCATAACTTACATTTTTATATATGTCTAGACCAGACATGAATGTGGACTTGCAACACCATCTTTGAACATTATAAAAATAGTAATTACATAAAAATATGGGTCGTTTTATTTACCAATTACTATAATAT
>NW_021522472.1:0-301 GCF_001605985.2 Dendrobium catenatum | reverse complement strand
TTGCTCCAACCGGGTGGAGGAGGATGCCAAACTTTTTCCAACAGCAATTGCTGATTAGCATCCAACCTGCCCGGGATTAAGGGATTTCATCATGTAGAAGATGTAGCAAAAGTGATTGCTTCAGAAGCAATAGAAGTTGCAGTCCGTTCAGCTTTCCAATATACACCTTCATTCCTTTCTTTCCAGGATAAATAAACCGAACTGCAGTATATCTTACGCAACAGAGCATTTTGATCATTCAACCACTTACATCTACGTTCCATGGTTTCAAATAACTGAATACCAAACCCCCATCCATTTA
>NW_021522471.1:0-312 GCF_001605985.2 Dendrobium catenatum | reverse complement strand
AATATATTCTAATCTAATTTTAAGTTAAAATCAATGTCTAATCAATTTTAATTAACTAAGATTATTAAAAATCCCAAAAAATCTTTAAACACTTTCTGATCTCTCCTTAGATCATTTCTAATCTTTGGAGTAGATTTCAAGAAGTTTAGGACTCATTTGGGTTCAAATCCTTAAAAGGGCCCTTAATTGAAATAATTAAATAATTCCAATAAATATGTAAACTTCCAAAATTCATAACTAATTGTAGAAAATTCCAAATCAATCAAACTCAATGACTAATGACTCTAATTAAAATCTAGTATTTTCCAAAAA
>NW_021522470.1:0-358 GCF_001605985.2 Dendrobium catenatum | reverse complement strand
TTCGCAAGTAACCCTAAGGGAATACTTGAGTTCGCAACAAACCTAATCGAAATTAGCAAGAAAAGAAAGAGAAAACTGCTGTTTACAACAGGAAAACAGCCCAATCGCAGCAGTTTTTAGCACAGAAACAGCGAGAACTTGGAGAAAAACAAAGGAATTCACTAGTAGATGCGGGAAAACAATAAAAGTTACAATGTTCTTCGATTCGAGAGGAAGAACAAATCTCCACAAATCTCTAGCAAACCCTAGAGCCCAAGCAGCCGATGAGATCTCAAACTTTCATTCAAAATTCAAGATATCCCCTAATTCCCTCCTATTTCACTAATTAACATCATAGGAGAATTACAAAATATCTAAT
>NW_021522469.1:0-275 GCF_001605985.2 Dendrobium catenatum | reverse complement strand
GTGCAATACTCAGAGGGTGCCTCTGGGGAGTGGATATTGGTCTGGTTTTAGACCAAACCACTATAAATTTGGTGTCATTTACTTTACTATTTTTATGTTTTTGCATTTTATTTTTAATTTTAAGAACTCTGTGGTTGAAAAACATTTTTTAGAAAAACTCAAAAGAAAAATTTTCATTTCGGTTTAACTTAAATTCAGAGGGGGATTAAAATTTTTTTAAACTACCAATTCACCCCCCGTCTTGGTAGCCTTGGGACATTAACTTAAGCTTAACA
>NW_021522468.1:0-914 GCF_001605985.2 Dendrobium catenatum | reverse complement strand
AGAACAAAATGAGAAAGAAAACACATTCATATAAGAAATAAGCTATAATAGTAAATAGAATAACTTAAAGGGATTTTTTAAAGGACAGGAAAACCAATTCAAACCATAAAGAAAAAGCCTAGAAACCCAGCCGGATTAATAACATGGTAGAGCCCCACCCCGGCAACCCCAAACTTCAAATCATAGAATAAAACCCCATAAGCACCCTACAAAACCCCTAGCTTAGCAAAGCCAAAATAATGCAAAACTAGCCCACCAATGAGAGAACCCAACAACAAACGCCAGCAACAAATATAAGGACCCCAACCTTGATAGAAATGTTCTAACCCCAGCAGAAAAACCTAATAGAGAGAAGAACAAATCACCAAAGTATATCCATAAGGGAACGAAAACAAAAAGAATAAAAATAACATAGCAGATAAGAAAAAAAGAAAATAGTAAGAGAGCATAAAAAAGATCCCAATCCAACACCCATGGGCCCAAAAAAAAAAAGTTGAAAGAATAACATTTCACTTGTAAATACCCCAATAAATCCCAAAACCCAGTTTTAAATTATAGCTCAAACCATAATTATAAAACCACTTAAGCCAAGTACCAATATCTACATTAGTATAAAGATCAAGCTAGTTCGGATTAACAAAAACTAGGCTAAAATATGATGGTGAAGCCAACTCAAGTGTATAGTATCTGAAAGGAAATCATGATATATACCTAGGTGCTGCTCAAAATAAATCCAAAAAATACCCAATTTTTTGAAAAAAAAAAACAAAAAACTTGGAGAAAGATCAGACTATTCAATGAAGCAAGAAGGTAACACAAGGAAAACCTCAGTAGATATAAGGATATGGAAGCTGCCAATTAACCAATTAATCAACTAAGAGCAACAAAAATTTAGCCCAATATAGAACTAAGAG
>NW_021522467.1:0-237 GCF_001605985.2 Dendrobium catenatum | reverse complement strand
TAAAAAATACACTTTTGATAAGCTCCATTTATGCCTTTTATGGTCCTTAATGACTTAAGGTTCTTTTATCACATATGCTTTCTATATGAAGAGATTGTTGTCTCACTTGATTGGGGTAACTCACTCTTTATCTTGTGAGCTAACTCATTTTAAGGTATAGAATTATGTCCCATTTCAATAACTAGCATTTAATCATAATCCTCATCTAGATATTAACTTAAGAAAATCAATAAATAC
>NW_021522466.1:0-298 GCF_001605985.2 Dendrobium catenatum | reverse complement strand
TGAGCATAACATGAGGATCAGAACAAATTTTGAGATGAGAGGATCGACCCATCTTAGGGACATGTTCATGGACATTAGAAAGTCTGGGCAGCATATAATATGGATTGGAGAGGGCATATGGACAGATTTGAGTAGAGCTTGAGCGAACCCTGAGTTCACAAAAATAAGATAGCAGAATAAGCAGAACCGAGCATCTAACTGTGGCGATTTAGGAAGCTCTCTTTATACTGGTGGATATATTCCTCATACGGAACATAGATGACGACTGATAAAAGCTTTAAATTAGTTTAATAAATAT
>NW_021522465.1:0-244 GCF_001605985.2 Dendrobium catenatum | reverse complement strand
GAGTAGTTGAAAGGAAAAACAGAACTCTAATAGAAGACGCCCGAGCAATATTGGCAGAATACTCAATTCCTAAATATTTTTGGGCTGAGACGGTTAGCACTGCATGCTATGTTCTGAATAAGGTGAATGTAAGATCAAACTTAAATAAAACACCCTGTGAGTTGCTAAAAGGAAGAACACCTAATTTGTCACATTTGCATGTTTTTTGTTGCAAGGTGTTCATACAAAATAATGGAAAATCTGC
>NW_021522464.1:0-1302 GCF_001605985.2 Dendrobium catenatum | reverse complement strand
TCAAATTGAGTGTTATGGAAAGACAAATCCAACAAGCATAACATCGCTTAATTGGGGTTCAAATTATCTCCAAATCTACATTCTTATAGTCAAATTGAGTGTTATGGAAAGACAAATCCAACAAGCTTAACATCGCTTAATTGGGGTCCAAATTATCTCTAAATCTACATTCTTATAGTCAAATTGAGTGTTATGGAAAGACAAATCCAACAAGCTTAACATCGCTTAATTTTGATATAATTAAGATGCTCAAATGTCCAAAGAATGATCTATGATCAAGAGAATCCTTACGTGCTTTTGCGCTAGATTTACGGAACATGACACTATAAAAAATTATAAATAGATCACACTTTCTACATAAAGGGAAACTTGGAATAAGATTCAAGAGACCTCAAAGGCCTGAAAAATCTTAAAGCTCAATCAAGCCATTGCCTAGAGTCCTGGACATAGTCATTGATTCATTGTCACTATTATTGTTCAACCATTTATGCCCAACCATATTATTGTTGCTTTACTATAGTTTTTTGGCTATCATTGCTCGAACATGATCTCCCAATTGTCATTACTTGACATCGGTTTATGACCACTGTCGCCCGACTATGATCCTTTGACCACTGTCGCCCCAACTATAATCCTCTAATAATCATCGCTTAGCTTTGAACTTCCATTATCGCTAGACTATAATCTTCTTACCACTATCATCCGACTATTTTCCTTCATCCACACCCACCCAACTATAGTTCTTTTACCATGGTTCCATGACTACAACCCTTTAACTAACATCTTTTAATCACGACCCTTTGACCACCATCGTTCGACTACAATCATTTGACCAATGTCTCACAATTATAGTCCTCCAACCATTATCACTCTTATATGGTCTTTCGACCAGCACCACCTAACTATAGCATGTCGATCATAATAGCTCGATCATATATAGTCCTCCAACAATTATCATCCAATTACTGTCCTTCAACCACATTGCTCAACTATGGTCTACGAACTAGAGTCGTCTAACTACAATCATTTAACTATGGCCATTAAACTACAACCCTAGGATCACCATCGCTCGACTATGTTCTTATAACCACCATCGTCTTGCTACAATCCCCTAACTAACATTGCTCTACTACTATCCCCTGACCATCATCGCCTAGCTAAGTCCTTTGACCATTACTGCACAAGTATGATCTTCTAAACACCATCCCCAAATTAGGATCCTCCAACCACCATCATTCGACTACAGTCAGTTGAATATTATCTCCCAACTATGAGCCTCCACTCACTACAGGAAAATCACTT
>NW_021522463.1:0-243 GCF_001605985.2 Dendrobium catenatum | reverse complement strand
ATCTCGATAATTAAGAGTTTGGGCTATTACAAATGGTATCAGAGCAATACACCAGCCGAAAGATGAGAACTAAGTGTCATACATGACAAAGTGATACGCGATGGGAGCCACCTTTTGAACCCTATGTGGGGCAAAGTGCTATATAATGGGAGCCACCACTTAAACTTATAGGGGTCACTTCTAGAATTCTATCTACCTAATGGATGCTTCTGGGATAAAGATGCTGATGATGACGTAAGTTAT
>NW_021522462.1:0-956 GCF_001605985.2 Dendrobium catenatum | reverse complement strand
GGGGTGACAAGCGAAACTGGGTAAAAGAACAACTCTCGAATTATGACTGATAGAAGAAAGAAATTTAAATAGGAACAGTGGATCAACATCTCCACACCTGACTAGCGTAGGTGGGCATGGACCCAGTATCACCTCTAGAAATGGGGGTATGACTTATTGGTTTTGGTATCCCAGACCACGCTTTAGGTGACAAGCGAAATTGGGTAAAACAATCATTCATAAAAGGAGGGACAAATCAAAGGTTTCATGTGCTAGCACCAATATGATTGGTGTGCACAAACATAAGGATAAATATCCTTACGAGTGTATCCCTTTAAGGATAGCCTTATACTCTTCAAATAGAACATCATGTGGTAGAGGACAAATCGTCGTGGCCAAACAGACTGCTGAAAAGTAAGAAGGATCCCTTCAAGGAATACGAATATAGAAGGATATTTATAAGAGGTAGGAAAATAACCAACAATAGTAGAAAAAGTGTCATAAGATTTTTTATGGGAATCCTTGACTCTAATTCCACACATCTGATGGGGAATAGGTTGCTTGCTAGTAGTCTGATGTCAGAAGTCTACTTCCTCATCTGAGCTACTATCAACAACTAATCCTCCCTTAGGTATCAAGTACCTACGAAAGGTAGGAAGGTGTCAGGGTTTGCTCGGCAGTCTCAGGGTAAAAGAACCAAGCAAACACAAAAACCTGATGGGAAGAAGAGAGTTTGATAAGGCACGAAATAGCCGAAAAGGCTGGAAGGAAAAAGAACCAAAGCTAGGGGAAACCATAGCCAAGAAGGGAACCTAACTACGAAAAGGACCCTATCTAAAAGTAGGACGAACCTAGTCTAAGGAACACTAAACCCAGAGTGCACACAGAAAAGATAATATAACATCCAAAGATGGAGAGAAAAACCTGTCCCACCGTGGTCTCCAGAAATCTGTGGGTCTCCGAAAGGATTCCGCTCG
>NW_021522461.1:0-270 GCF_001605985.2 Dendrobium catenatum | reverse complement strand
TTGTACCGAGTTTTTTACAACTCGGTACAACTTGGTACAACTCAGTATTTGCTCAGGATTTGCTCGGTATTGCTAGAAAAAACTCGGTACAACTTATTACAACTTAGTATTTGCTCGGTATTGCTAGAAAAAACTAGGTACAACTTGGTATTTGCTCGCTATTGCTAGGTATTTGAAATATATCCAAAAGGTGATGTGATTTTGTTCGGCACGTCAAGGATTTAAAAAAACATACGTGCGAGAACCCAAAAAACAACGGATCGGGTCGGC
>NW_021522460.1:0-741 GCF_001605985.2 Dendrobium catenatum | reverse complement strand
CGAGTGGAGGCCGAGGCCGAATTTTCGGAGCCCACATGATGATTGTGAGCAGAGTTCTTAAGAGTTGAAACAGTGTTTAACAATTGCACCTGTGTTGACAATTCCTTCTGGATCTGAGGGATTCCAGTTATTCAATGATGCTTCTTTAAAAGGATTGGGTTGTGTGTTGATGCAAAACAAAAGGGTTATTGTCTATGCTTCTAAACAGTTGAAACCTCATGAAAAGAATTATCCAACCCATGATCTAGAATTTGCTGTAGTGGTATTTGCATTTAATATTTGGAGACATTACTTGTACGGGATAAGATGTGAGTTATTTATAGATCATAAGAGTTTGAAATATATATTCACTCAGAAGGAATTAAATTTGAGGCAGAGAAGAAGGTTAAAATTGATAAAAGATTATGATCTTGACATCTAGTACTGTCAAAGCTAATGTAATAGCTGATGCACTGAGCAA
This sequence comes from Dendrobium catenatum, assembly GCF_001605985.2. Classification (NCBI taxonomy): domain Eukaryota; kingdom Viridiplantae; phylum Streptophyta; class Magnoliopsida; order Asparagales; family Orchidaceae; genus Dendrobium; species Dendrobium catenatum. The sequence goes on along the minus strand of NW_021522460.1, from coordinate 281 downwards.
AAATTTTAGAACACAGTTGCATTATATGTTAACTATGGAAGAAGGATTGATTAGAGAAATGAAAAACTTACAATTTGATGCATTTAGATTTTTGCATTATTTTAGTTTTGAACAATATTAGTTATATTTTCTATTTTTGTTTTATTTTTATGCTATCCAATGATGGTGGTAAATCCAATGATCAGGGTAGGAAAATGTTTGGTTTATGCTTGCCTTGGGTTTGCCGGTTTTTGGGGTCCAACTAATCCTTTGGGGCTATTTTCTGATTTCGGGTGGGCCTT
>NW_021522459.1:0-230 GCF_001605985.2 Dendrobium catenatum | reverse complement strand
AATTCGTTTAGCCTAGTTAAAATAATTTTTTTTAATAGTAAGTATAAATTATAGGACAAATTTTTAAATTAAGTATCATTAATAATTAAATTATGTGATTAAATACATTGTTAATTTTTTTTTTTAAATAGGCATAGCAGTATGTTCAATAAGCTACTTACTTGTCTAATGAGCATCCATTCAGCATTTAAAGTTTAAAAAAATAATAATAATAATAATTTAAAAGTATT
>NW_021522458.1:0-325 GCF_001605985.2 Dendrobium catenatum | reverse complement strand
ACATGCTCTTACTCTTTACCGCGCGGCCCGACGACCCGACCCGAAACAGAAACCCGGTATTGCTATGTTCGTGTATTGCTAGGTATTGCTCGGTATTGCTTGTCAATAACGAGAAATACAGCTTTGTCAAGACCAATATCGAGCAATACCGAGCAATACCTAGCCAAACTGGGGTATTGCTCAATATTGCTCGGTATTGCTAGGTATTGCTCGGTATTGCTAGGTATTGGTCTTAACAAAATGATATTTCTCGTTATCGAGCAATACCGAGCAAAACCTAGCAATACCCTGGTCTGTATAAACAAGCTAATACATAACAATATTG
>NW_021522457.1:0-535 GCF_001605985.2 Dendrobium catenatum | reverse complement strand
TAGAAGAGCTTCAAAGGGGCTCATTAATTACAAGTTGTCGACTTTATCATCCAGAATGATATTTAAATCGTCCTGGCCGATCAGTATAAATCTCATCAGATCGGTCAGAGCATCGCCCTGAATGCAAACTGGACGATTAAAAATTTGCTTTATCGTCCCGGATGATCTCACGATCATCCCGGTCGATCAGCTCAAATCAAAGGAAAATTGTCTAGTGCATCGCCCTGAATTTCAGTTGTCCGATCAAAATCGGCCAGTGCATCGCCCTGTATTTGTACTGGCTGATATTTATCGTCCAGGAGAAACCAAGGGTTTTTGAATGGATCTTCCAGGCCAATCTTGCAATCATCCAGGATGATGTGATCGTATCAATCATCCTTAATTACTCCCATGATTGCCGGATCAATTTAGGCATAATTATACAATATCGTCCAGGCCGATCAAAGAATCATCCTAGCCAATTTCCAAAAATACAGAATACTTAAATTAATCATGGCGGCAAATTCTTTCTATATTGAGCATATCGTCCTGGATG
>NW_021522456.1:0-1172 GCF_001605985.2 Dendrobium catenatum | reverse complement strand
GTCAAAAAATTATCTTAAACGGGCGCGAATCTCGATGTAAAATCAAGTTGGAAACTTTAAAAATTATTTCAGAGACCATCCGAACTCAGATTTCAACAAACTTACAGTCAAACTAAGCATCTCGGAAATACGAACGCAACAACACCAAATTCAACTCAATCCAAGCCCAAATGGATCCAAATCAAGGACCCGAAGCGCTTTTGGAGGATCATATCACAAATTGGATTACCAAATGGTTTCCAAACATAACAGGCTTATACTCGAATCGGGCGCCTCGACGAGACAAATCCAACGAGCCCAAGAACGCCAAATTCTGACATCATTAAGGCCTTCAAATGTCTAAAGAATGGTGCATGATCAAGGGATTCAACATCGGCCGTTCATCCGACCACTCCCTATTTACCCTTGATCTCTCACCTATTTACGGGCCATGCCACTCTAGAAATCTATAAATAGAGCTCCCTCTCCTCTTGAAAAGGGACCCCACGAAGCCTAAGGAAAAAAGAGAGAGATCAGAGATCGCTCTTGCTTTGTTGCCTCCTCGACCACCGCCGGACTTCCGCCGGACCACCACCTGACGCCCTGTGCTCTGCCGAACCACCATTTGAGGCCCTCACCTCCGCCGGACCACCTCCTAATGCCGTTGCTCCGTCGGACCACCACTTGAGGCCTTCACCTCCGCCAGACCACCGCCTGACGTCGTTGCTCCACCTAACCACCACCTGAGGCCCGAACTTCTTCCGGACCATCACTTGAGGCCCTCACCTCCGCCGGAACACCGCCTGACTCTATTGCTCCAACGGACCATCACATGAGGCCTGAACTTCTTCCGGACCACTACTTGAGGCCCTCTCCTCTGCCGGAACACCGCCTGACGCCGTTGCTCCGCCGGATTACCACCTGAGGCCCTGACTTATTCGGACCACCACTTAAGGCCCAGACTCAGTCGGAACACCATCTTACACCCGAATTTCTACCAAAGTATCGCCCTGCCGACTACGGTCCTCCCGACCTCCGTCGCATATTACGGTCATTCCGACCTCGATCACAGGACAATGATCTTTCTGACCCCAGTCTCCTGTCGACTACGATTCTCTCGACCTCCGTCTCCTACTACGATCACTCCGACCTCCATCACAAGACAATGGTCTTTCAGACCTCGATCTCCTGCC
>NW_021522455.1:0-204 GCF_001605985.2 Dendrobium catenatum | reverse complement strand
TTGCTCCCAAAGCCTAAGCCAACACTGATCCTGCCGGCCGACGCCGACCACGCTTCTGCCTCCCCCTTAGCCTTGCGTGGCCTTCGCCCCTTGCCCGATCGGGGGCTCTTCCTAATTCCTTTTTCCCTCCCTCTCTCCATATAATACATATATAGTATTATAATATATAATAATAATAATATATATATTCTATTATATTATAAT
>NW_021522454.1:0-240 GCF_001605985.2 Dendrobium catenatum | reverse complement strand
ATTAAAAATTTATTACTATTATAAATTTTTAAATTTAATATTATCATGTATCACAGGAAAAAACTGCCAAACTTCTGCAAATGCCAAAAAGCAAATTTGTCCTCACACAATGGGTTATGTGAGATTAGTTTGTAGACAAAAGGAAACATTATAAATTTAAATGTTTAATTATAACTATCAAATGCTTCATTTTCAAACTTACATTTTTATTAAAACTTTTTTGTAGTATATTAAAGACAT
>NW_021522453.1:0-238 GCF_001605985.2 Dendrobium catenatum | reverse complement strand
TAATGCTTTTTAAAATAACTTTTTAGTATAAAAACTTCTAATTCAAAAAAAAAATTGTATTGAAAAGCTGCTTTATAAAGTTAGTAAAAAGTCATCCCAAATGAAACCTTAAGAAACACGAAAATGGTGGCAGATGAGAAGAAAAGAGGGTAGTAAAATGAAAATCTACTACCAAGCAAATGTCAATTATCTGCAGAAACCTCAGAAATTTGTAATTTTGCACTTCACAGTATAACAA
>NW_021522452.1:0-584 GCF_001605985.2 Dendrobium catenatum | reverse complement strand
TACGGGTCGACCCACTTCGGGTACGGGTCAACCCGCACGACCCAAATGACCTGTTTTCAACAAAAAATTGCTAGTTTTTGGGTCAAAACGGGTCTATCTCCTCTTTTTCGGGTAAAAAACGGGTCAATCTCGGGTTGCCGGGTCAACATCTGGTTTTCGGGTCAAAATAGGGTCAATTTCGGGTCAAAAGGTTAACCCGAAGCCGACCCGATTTTTGAAACTGGTAGAAATGTTGAACCTGAACCCGACCTGTTTCGGGTTCGGGTTCACCCTAACCCGAAATTTTCGGGTCGAGTTCGAGTCTGTTTTTCGGGTCGTGTCAAATATTGACACCACTACTTGCAAGCACCTCCTCCACTGGATGTAATGCTCGTCAGCCATGTGATCAACCATCTTTGCAATTTGCCATCTTCCTGCCTTTAATGAGTAATTTGCCAATCACTATTTTGTTGTGTAATGACTTTTAAATATAAAATGGATTGTAATTAATTAATTAATTTACTTTCCTATTTTTTTTCCTTCTTTATGGGCTATGTTTCTATTATATGTATTGTATCTAATTCAAAGAAAATTGCATGCTCACA
>NW_021522451.1:0-255 GCF_001605985.2 Dendrobium catenatum | reverse complement strand
TCAAAGATAAAAACTAATTTGGTGTGGAGATCTAAGATGCATAAACCTAGACATATCATACATGCATCAGATTATAAATTTTATAAAGGTGAACCCAAACTTGTTTGGGTTCCCAGGTCTAACATTTGAGATTTTTTAAGGAGTACTCTCACACAAGACCTCGTAAGAGTATATGGTACTGGACTGCGGATGTTCAAAGCACATGACAGGAGATACTGCTGAATTCATAACGCTGGAAGTCAGGAGTGGAGGCAA
>NW_021522450.1:0-359 GCF_001605985.2 Dendrobium catenatum | reverse complement strand
TATTTGTCTTCAAATAATGATATTTCTCGTTATTGCCTAGCAAAATCGACAAATACCTAGCAATACCTAGCAATACCGGGTTGTCATGGATTTAAAAAAAGCACGTGCGACATACCCACTATTCGCCGGGTCAGGTCAGCAGTTTTGTGCCTGCTACGTGGCGCGTTCTCAGCGCTCGCCGAACGTAGCTCTACGTCCGGTCACCGGACCAAATAAAAGTTCCTCACTTATAAGTCAAGCACCAAACCATCAGCCCACACAACAAGATCTATTTGAAAAGCTAATATATTTTATTTAAATTATATCTTATAGAATATTAAAATTAATTATATTTTTTTAAGATAAAAATAATTAGTTTA
>NW_021522449.1:0-882 GCF_001605985.2 Dendrobium catenatum | reverse complement strand
AGCAAATTAATGAAGGAATCCAGAACATTACAGCTAACCAAATCTTTCCAAACAAAAGGACTAAAACAAGCATAGTTAGCACAGAGATCGGCTAACTTATTGCTTCTTCTATTCACAAAATTAAAAAAAAAAAAATTTAAATCTTTAAGAAAAGAGAGATCAATACTATTGGTATCTCCTTTGTCCACCTTGTTCTTGATGAAATTTATAACATTTTTGTTATCACCTTCAATAATCACTCCTTTGTAATCCTTCACCCAATTGCTTAGAAATTCTTTCAAAGAAAGAATAGAATGAAGCTCAATTGCACCGGAATCCCAGAGCACAAACTGTTTACTGAAGGACATCAAAAATTTCCCCAAATGATCTCTAAAGACCCCACCTACATCGACTTTATATGAATTATGGACAGCTGCATCAATATTTACTTTAATCCAATCAGGCGAAGGAGGATACCAATTATTGAGCAACCTGGATGGTTGGTTGATACCCTCAGTGCCCGAGAAAGAGCAAAAAGAATTCCTGTTCATAGCAGTAAAGCACACTGCATTTGAAACGATATACAACGGGTTGAGACATTTCCCTTCATGAACAAAAGGATTTCTAGATTTCCAGAAATGAAACACAGTATTGCAATAAAGACTTTTAACCTAAGAATTTTGAACCTTCAGCCACTTTAAGCACTCTTCTAGATAAACAAATATCGGAATTCCAAAACCCAAAGAATTTAAAATATCCACCACTTCTAACAGTTTGTTACAACCAGAAATAATATGCTCATTGTATTCAGTTTTCCCGCAGCCTCTAAGACAATTATCAAAGTTTTGAAGTCTCTTATAGCACAAAAATTTATAAGTAGGTATGGCTTCATTAAGCAATCTC
>NW_021522448.1:0-287 GCF_001605985.2 Dendrobium catenatum | reverse complement strand
TTGTAAGAAAGCATTGGATAATAATTGAGCAAACATAACAAACAAGAACGAGGAAAGTGGGCATCCTTGATGAAAACCACACTAAGTATTTATACACTTAGAATAGATACCATTAACTAGTAAAGAAAACTTAGGGTTAATAACACATTCAATAATTAGATTTGCATGGTAATCCAAAAATTCAAAATAGTTTAAAACTTTGGTCAAAGTGGGCCATCCCATGGAGTCATAGGCTTACTCCATATCAATATTGAATGAGACCAACCCCTTGGGTGTTTTGGAGTGCC
>NW_021522447.1:0-263 GCF_001605985.2 Dendrobium catenatum | reverse complement strand
CAATATTTTTGTTTTTCAAATTTTTTTAACAAAATCACAAAGTCACAAAGTCAAACACTAAATCAAAATGTAAACAAAATAATCAAAACAAAACATACACAAACACAATAATTTCTTCCCCTTTTTGACAACAACAAAAAGTGAAGAAGAAATAGACAAGAAATGTAAGTAATTATATGAAATTCATTTGAAAATTTAATTTATATTGTGATTGACATAAGGTATATAATCTAAAACTAATAACATTAGGTAAATCATAGAAA
>NW_021522446.1:0-301 GCF_001605985.2 Dendrobium catenatum | reverse complement strand
GTCCCGAATTGGGTTACCCCTTCATTCCAAGTGCACATAATGATATATAGGGTCGTCAATATTTGACACAACACGAAAATTTAACTCGAAAAATTCGGGTTGGACCCAACCCGTTTGAAAAATGGGTCGGGTTCGGGTTCGCATATTCGACCCGTTTGAAAAACGGGTTGGGTTCGGGTTGACCCAGCGGGTTACCGGGTCAACCTGAAAACCCGTTTTATTTTAAAAAAATTTGAATTCTCCGCTGCCCCCGCTCGCTACCCGTTGCACCCACCCGCGCTGCCCGCTACCCCGCTGCCCC
>NW_021522445.1:0-339 GCF_001605985.2 Dendrobium catenatum | reverse complement strand
TTTAGTGTTTAGTACTATAGTGATAGAGACTATAGCATCATAGAGAATATAGAACTACTACACACTCTAGTATAGTATCGTAGTGCTATAATTCAATTTTTAATATTTTTATATAATTCAAATTATAAAAATTTTGGTTATTACATGGGTAACAAGCATGAGGATGCTCCTCAACCCAGTGTGTAGCTAATCTAGAAATTTTCAAGGGTATAAGCTACAGGGATGCCCTTTCGTACCCAAGGTAATCACTACATGAAAATCAATAATTACCGACGGTAATTCAGGTGATCAAATAACCATCGAAATTACTGGCAGTTTAACCGGCTGTCTGACCACCGA
>NW_021522444.1:0-223 GCF_001605985.2 Dendrobium catenatum | reverse complement strand
AATTCATGAGACCTCGGGAAAGAGCTGGGCGCCGAGATAGAGGTGAGTTCAAGGTAAAACTTGATATCCCTTATTTTGATGGCCATCTTCACATTGAAGATTATTTGGATTGGGAACGATCCGTAGAAACTTTCTTCGAATATATGGAAATCCATCCCGAGAAACAGGTAAAGTATGTGGCATGCCGGCTTAAAGGGGGAGCCAGCGCTTGGTGGCTTCAACT
>NW_021522443.1:0-298 GCF_001605985.2 Dendrobium catenatum | reverse complement strand
CATTTGCGCATATACTGTATTATGCATTTGACCTAGAGCTGCTTTTCGAACTTGCTATTTGTATGCCTGCACCAGCCCCTTGTCAATGTCTTGCTTTTGTTGCTTTTTAAATCTACTCTGACTGATTGTCTTTTAGATATGAATGTGATAGTCTTACTAGTGGTTCTTTTTAAAATGGTTATTGTTTTTTGATACGGTGGTTCCAAAGGAACCCCCTCTTGAGGCGGTTCCTTCTGAACCGCCTCAGCCATCAAAGGAGGAAATTTCGCCTCCTTTCTTGCCCAAATTAAATTACCGC
>NW_021522442.1:0-1276 GCF_001605985.2 Dendrobium catenatum | reverse complement strand
CTCAATACCCGAATACGCAATTTTAAACATTGACCGGGTTTATCACTTTAAAGGGGGAAAAATCTATTTCTCCTTTCAATAAGGTGCTTGTTGGTTTTCTAGTCCATCAACTTAATGATGATGATGATCTTAATGACGAGTATAATGACGGTTTGTTGGATTGTTAATGATCTAGACCTCTATCATCAAATCAATTTAATTCTTTCTTTAGTTTTCAACATTGTGGCTATGAATCTCTATATAGTAAATCATTTAACCTAGATGCTTGATTCATTTAGGTTTATTGATATTGAGAGTTTTTCTCACCAAGTGTCGGCTTGATCTTTCAGTGTTCATGTGCTAGAGAAGCCCAAGGGCATGATTATTAGCAGGGTGTTTTGGATGAATGTTATGACTAAGGGACTATGCTTTGATGAAGTTTGAGTAAGAACTTACTTTGTGTTGATTTGGAACCAATTATATGTTTAAGATAAATATAGAACAAATTCTCCCAAGTAAAACTTATATTGTTTTCATTAGTAATAAAAAAATTAATATATGCCATATGAACGAAGGGTAGAAGTCTATTAATTGGGAGGCTTATCTAAGATTTTTAGATTAGCTTGAGCTTAAGGGTGTCTCCTTCCACTAGTCTATTGCTCTCATTGAAGTGGGAGTGCATTTTTGATACCAAAGAACTTGTTCAGACGGTTGGATTAATTATTAATGGTGAAAGTATGCTACATGGATGTCATGAGTAATTTCGCTTGTGTCGCATATGATAATGCATTTGTCTGTTGGTCCTCTTTTTGATTGCAAGCTTTTCTGTGGCTCCGGGCTTTGCTAGTATTGATATGGTCTCATGAGAATATGTACTCTATGATTCATAAAATATTCTCATGTTGAGTTGAGGCTTCATATGATGTAGAAATTCTTCAATGGAGAGTCTTAGTGAGTGTGTTTAAAATTGTGCAATGTAAGGCTCGCCTTGAGGGCCGCCCTAGCATAATTCCAGCGAAAAAGTCTCGAGGCTTATTTCTCATGCTTTTTTTATGCAGTGTGCGCTTCAGTATGGCTAAGACGCGCCTTGAGGTGCATCTCGCCTCACCGGCGTGAAGCGTGTGCCTCACCCTATTTATATACTTTTTTATTAAAACTTACTTAAATCCTAAACTAAAGCTTCGAACAAATCATGCCTTCATGCACCCCGAGGCGCAACAACTTCCTCTCGATTGCCTTGACCTCTAACTCGACGCCTTCGCTACAGCCACCACTGTCGTAGCCACCGCTGAAAATC
>NW_021522441.1:0-217 GCF_001605985.2 Dendrobium catenatum | reverse complement strand
ACTGGTTTGTTCCCCCTTCTGCACGACAGCAGATGCATGAGACTTTTCTGAGATTGGTTCAGGGGAGCAAGACGGTGATGCAGTATGAGGCTGATCTTGAGTCTAGTAATTAGGTTGTTAAGCCTAAGTGAATGTCCCAAGGCTAACCAAGAGGGGGGGTGAATTGGCAATTTAAAAAAAGTAACTTCAACTCTTGAAATTTTAGAAAACCTTTTGA
>NW_021522440.1:0-265 GCF_001605985.2 Dendrobium catenatum | reverse complement strand
GTAATATCATCCGGGATAATAAGACACAGGCAATCATCTCGAGGAGTCAACCCGAACAACCGTTGAAAAAGAAGATTGTCCTGGTTAATTAAGTGGATCATCCAGGATGATGCACAATAAGGAATCGTAATGGCCAAATTTAAAATATTTAAAGCATTGCCACATGTATTGTCCATGAAGAACATGTGGATCATCCGAGATGATCACTAATAATTGATCATACCAGCAGAAACTAAAGGGTTTAAATGTATTGCCATGTATATCA
>NW_021522439.1:0-245 GCF_001605985.2 Dendrobium catenatum | reverse complement strand
ATTCTACATACTGAGCACATACGATGTTTGGTAATGAATTTTAAATGTTTTTTAAATTTGTTCTTTAATACAAATATTAATAGAATTATCTTAATTTTAACAGAAAGAGATGCTGGGTAGAGAACCAACTACTGTGGAATTGCATAGTCACACTCATAAGCGACAGAAGGATCAACAATGGATTGATGAGAGAGCAAGAAAAGCCCATGTAAGTATATGTATTTAATAATTTCTATTTTTAGTTT
>NW_021522438.1:0-244 GCF_001605985.2 Dendrobium catenatum | reverse complement strand
GTTTGTGAAGGGGTACAGTACCATCGCGTGGCCTTAGGGGTGTAAACGAGTCGAGTCGAGATGAGTTTATACCCTTATCGAGCTCAGCTCATTACATGAAAGCGAGCTCGTCTAGCTGTAAACGAGCTCGAGCCGGCTCGACAGCCATGGGGGGAATTTTTAAATTTAGGCGGGATTTTTAAAACTTAGATAAAATTTAAAATATATATATTAAATGTTTAACATTTAAATAAAAATTAGGTGA
>NW_021522437.1:0-241 GCF_001605985.2 Dendrobium catenatum | reverse complement strand
GGGACGTCATTTAGACACTAAGTTAGGCTCACTTAAAAGCTACCAAATGCTGCAGAATTTTGTGTGGACAGCAAGCTACAGCAGTTGGGAAAACAGGACAGCAAACTAAAGTGATGGCCGACGTTATCTAAGCAATTTGGGTGGACGGTACAGTGTGGACAGCAAGTGAAAGCTTCCTAAACTTGTCCAAATGGTGACTGAACGGTGCAGGAATTAAGTAGACAGCAAGAGGGGTTTAAAG
>NW_021522436.1:0-896 GCF_001605985.2 Dendrobium catenatum | reverse complement strand
ACAGAAAAAAGGTTAAATATATCATTTTTAAGTGAAAAGAAAGATTGTGGGTCAACCTGATTCCGGCCCATTTAATAAATAGGTCGAAATTCTAAACTTGAATCTCACAGTTCTTAAACGGGTCAACCCAACTCAAAATTTTCATCTCAGATCCAATATCTACTGGGAGTTCGGATCCAGATTGTGTAAGTTCCAGTCTTTTTCTAAGTGGTTGTTGCTTATTTGTCTTGAGCAATAATGGTTAAGGATTCCACCTATTAATTGGACCTTCCTATGAGTGGCGACGAATGTTAATTTATTAAAGTGGTTGTTGTTTATTTGTCTTGAGCAATAATGATTAAAGGATTCCACATATTAATTGGACCTTCCTGTGAATGGCGACGAATGTTAATTTATTACTCTTCGTACTATTTAACATCGAATCCGATCAATTTAAAGAAGAAAATAAGCTTTGTTTCTGTCAGGGTTGACATCTTGACAGTTGACTTTAAGGCTGTTCGAGAAGAATGTTGACTTCTGCAGGCTAAGTCAGCCATAAAAATAAGAGAAGCTGCGAGGAGAGAGGATGGAAAACGTCAGTCGGAGCAGGTTTGGATGATAAGAAAATAAAATTTAACATAAAAACCTTAGGCACGTGCCCGTTGATGTTACACGTGTCAAGCCCTTCTGTTTCCATCTTATTTTCTTTTCATTTACTTGACCGTTAGTGCTTTGATGTAGCTAATATAGTTACAGGTCAATTTTAATGAAGGCATCGCGAAGCTCGTCAACTTCAGGAGTTGACGTCAACAGAGAATTTTTTCCTTTAATTTCTTTTTAATATTCTTTTAAAAGCTACGTAAGAAAATTCTACAAAAATAAATAAATAAATAAAATTTATATTAAATATTATTCTT
>NW_021522435.1:0-307 GCF_001605985.2 Dendrobium catenatum | reverse complement strand
GATGTGTCCTAAGGCTAGATTGGGTTTCCTCTTGTGAGCTGGATCGCGGATTGTGGTTAAGTGATCAATGTATCAAAAAATTAGGTCCGCAGTATTAAATTCTCTATGAGCCATGATGTAGAAAGTAGTGAGGGAAAGTAGAGGGGTGATGTGGATTCGATCCCCGGCCTTTAGAATTATGGAGGTGCGAAGGACATGTTGGATTGTCATAGCATCTTTGACTAAAGAGCTAGTCTCTCCAACATGGAAAGGTGCATTGGTCTGGCAAAGAAAGTGATTCGCCGTGGACCAGTCAAGATCAGGATCT
>NW_021522434.1:0-612 GCF_001605985.2 Dendrobium catenatum | reverse complement strand
ATTATTACGTGCGGAGTCTGGATTTAGAGTTACGTCCCGACTCTATTAAAAATGTGACATATGTTCTTTTATACACTGTGTGCAAATTTGTATACATTGTGTATAACTATGTACACAGTGTGCATGTTATGTATATAATTTTATACACACTATATATATAATTTTGTAATTTGTATATAGTGTCTATGGATGTGCATACTGTGTGCAAGGACATCTGTCACGTTTTTATTGGAATCCGGATATAATTGGACTCTGCAAGTAATAATTTCTCGTGAAGAAGAGGTTCTGGGATTCGAGAGTTGCAATTACTGCTGTTTGGTCACTTGCTGACATAGCCTATGTGTTGTATACTGTGAAAAAGCTTCGAACTGCCTGTATAGCACCAAATTCATGGTTTTTTTGGAAGAGGATGACTTGTTAATGACCAAGAACAGATGGCAAAATTATAAGATTCCTTTATTTTATTGGCAGCTACTCTACCTTTGCTTCCCTCCTAAGTTAGTTGAACCCGTATTCAATCATTCGAATCTTCAGCATATAAACAACACAACTGATCTGATTATTGTGTTTCAGTGCACTCCAAGGTTCTACGTCATATTTCCTCTGAGCTAT
>NW_021522433.1:0-200 GCF_001605985.2 Dendrobium catenatum | reverse complement strand
AAAATAAGTATTTATATTGAGCACTTAATTTATGTAACTTCACAAGTAGATCATAGAGTCTGTTTTAGGATTACAGAGACAATCTAAAGAAAGTTGCCAACTTATGAACTAGAATGCCCTATCAGAATGAGGTTCACTTGAATAAGCTCTCCATTTGTTTGGATTGTATGATTATGATTGTACATTATAATCTTCATATG
>NW_021522432.1:0-264 GCF_001605985.2 Dendrobium catenatum | reverse complement strand
AAGAGCAGAAGTCCGACGACGAGTAGAAGTCTGCTGGTGAGCAGAAGTCTGACGATGAGTAGAAGCCTGCTGGCGAGTAGAAGTCTGACTATGCGTATGAGTCTTCCGACGAGCAGGAGTCTGACGACAGAGAGGAGTCCGACGTCGGGTAGAAGTTCAACTTCGGGTAGAAGATCGACGAAGATTCGTCGACGAGAAGAAGTCCGACGACGAGTAGAAGTATGCTAGTGAGCAGAAGTCCGACGATGCATAGGAGTCTTTCGA
>NW_021522431.1:0-214 GCF_001605985.2 Dendrobium catenatum | reverse complement strand
AGGTTGTGAAAATCGGACCGGGCAACGAACCGGTAGAGAGAGCGGTTCACAGTTCGACCGGTTCAACCGATCGAACCGGATGACGTAATAAATACAATTTAGATGATATAAAATCATATAATAACATAACTTTTTAATTAAAAAAATAAATTTAATTCACACATTACTAATATCTTATATAATTTAAAATTTAAACATATTCAATTTTTAAATT
>NW_021522430.1:0-2092 GCF_001605985.2 Dendrobium catenatum | reverse complement strand
AGCAATTTTGAGGCACATCTTGATTTATTTTATAAGAGAATATGAAGAAACTTTTTAATGTTAATGAAATAAAAATCAGGCAGCATCATTCAAGTGATAGTAAGTTTATTAATATAAAAACTTAACATTTTAATGTGAGGAGTCTCTCAATCGAGAGATTATTACGTGCGAAGTCTAGACATAGAGAATCGTTCGGTTTTGTGACTATGAATAGTAGAAATATTTTTAAAAATACTTTTACTGTTCACAGTCACAAAATCGAATGGTTCTCTGTTTCCAAACTTCGCATATAATAATCTCTCCTCTGAATCAGTGGTGGATCGAAAAAAAATTTCAAGGGGGATCTAATTTAAAATTTTTCAAAATTTTTATTGATAAAGTTAAAAAAAAAAATCATTTGAAAAATAATTAAGATAATATTTTGAACCCAACTCTAATTTTATTGTAATCCTTATAATTTAGTTTATCTATCAAATGCCAATAATTTAAAATAATTACGATAATATTCCAAAATTAAATTATTTAATAAAAGAAGCACAATTCTATTCAAATTAAACGATTGAGCTGTCATGTTGGACCCACCACAGGGATTTTTATTAGTCCATAAAATCTTCAATGAGGTATCAAATTTCAATGATGCTTCAACTAAAATGAAAATGGAAAAAAGATAAAGAATGAAAGAGATATTATAGAGATATGAGTTTCATCGGAATTAAACTTCTTTTATTGAATAGTTTTGATTTGGAAATGATCTCAATTTATAAGAATTTGGTTGTTTAAATTAAAATCATTGATAAATAAAATTTTAAGGATTAAAGTATAATTTACTTTAAATAACTTTATTCATATATATATAATGATCATATATCACAAGAAAATTCATCTGTTCAAATCTAAATTTCGATGCAATTTTTAGATTAAAAACTTTTATGATTAAATTTAGAATTATCGACTGCTGATTTATGCGATGCTTAGAATCAAACTGATTTTACCTGTTGATGATCAACCCATAACCATCTATATAATATGCTTTAAGGTTTGTTTGGACGACTTTCTTGACTACTTTTTAACGCATTTTTTAGTACAAAAAAATAAAATTAATATATTACAAAACTGCTTTTAAAAATAGTAAAAGAGCCATCTCAAACGAAGCCTTGATGAGTGCTTCCCTATAATACAATTATTTTAGTAATTTTACTTATTAGTTCTCTTCAATGTTATGGTGTTTGTCATTGCCATGATATTGTGCTTATCTTAAACACCAAAATTTTCAGACTGATGTAATACCTTTTTCGAACTTAGTTTGAATAATATTCGAAATCTATTTTAACCTAATTTGAAGCTGGTTCGAACACTACTCGAACATAGTTAGATTCTCAACGAACCAACCTTTTCAAACTTTTTTTGAATCCAATTCGAACTTGGTTTAAAATTTGCTCGATCCATGCTCCAACCTGACTCGATCCAAATAATACGAGACATAAGATTTCCTCGCTCCATACCAATATGATAGAAGAACCACTGGAACAAAAGCTTTCACCACACCCTCCTGAACAAAAAGAGTAGTCTATATCCTATTGGGATGCTTTCCGTGCTATGCCAAATATCATAAATCTTCATCTAATTATAACTATTAGGAGACATGCATATAGTCAAAATTCCCTTAATATTTCAATATAAGATGCTAGAAAACTTTAATGGATTATTTATTTATTTACATTTCAATACAAAAACAAATAACATTTCTAAATCACTCCAAAAAACAAAATCAACCAAAAAAGATCTACATCACTTTCAATATAATTGCCCATCCTTAGCAATTATACCAAAAAGTGCAGAGAAAAAACTTCAAATATCCTGATTAAATATCTACTCAAAATAATTTTAAAAATTTTTAAATTTATTTTGAGATAAAAATAACATAAAAAATAAATAATTTTTCATGTATTGTAATTATCTCAAAATAAATTAAAAAAAAAATAAAATTATTTAATTAAATTTCAATCAGAATATTCTGACTGAATTCAAAAAAATAGTATTATTCCTCTATTATTCTCTTAAATAGACCAACAAAATACATATCCATATCCAT